>NW_026735968.1:0-90659 GCF_949786415.1 Peromyscus eremicus
ATTGATCTTTTGAATATATCTTAGTATTATCATAATAGATACTCAGTAAACTTACTCAGTGTAACCTCTTGTAGTTGTTGAGGTCTCTTTTAAACTACCATACTTTTTGATTAAATTGAGTATAATTTTAATATTTCATGCTATGATTTATAGCCTTAAAATGCAAACAAGCCGGGCGTGGTGGCACATGCCTTTCATCCCAGCACTTGGGAGGCAGAGGCAGGTGGATCTCTGTGAGTTCAAGGCCAGCCTGGCCTATAAAAAGAGGTCCAAGATAGAGAAACCCTGTCTCAACTCTCCACCTCCCCCAAAAAACCAAACCAAACCAAAACAAAATCTTTTGAATTATAATGGGTAATTTTATTCTTCTGGTTGTTGTAAAAGAGAAACAGGTTTATTCCAGGAAAGAATCTGCTGTTTTTCTGTGCTTTGAGATAATGTAAAGGAAAAGAAAAGGGGGAAAAAGAAGCAAGCCAAAGAACCCTTAAATGTCACTGTAATGGAGATTTGCAAGCCGTGCAGCTAGACTTCACTCAGGCATGTCTTACTAGCTCTGTGGTTTTCACCACATGCTGAAGTCATATTGCCCCAGCTTACACACAGAAGGACTCTACATTGTATGTAATCCATAAGCACTTCACAGTCTTGGTAAGGAAATAAAACATGCTGCAAAGTTAAGGTTTTGTTAAATTTTGTTGGAAGAGATTTTTTTTAAACACCATTTATATAAAAGAGAAAAATGACAGGGTTGTTTTCAATTAAAAAAATGTTGATTCTGAAATGTAGATCTGAAAGTTAACTATTGAGAGTTGACTTTCTGTAGTTATTTTGAAAAATAACTTGAAAGAAAAATATGTTTTGTGTTTTGCTGTTGTGTTACTTGAAAAAAAATCAAACACTAAGCTAAGAAAAAATAATGAAAAAACACTTTAACTTTTCAGTGTTTTTTTCAGGTAAATCAGAAGACTGAAGCACGCCATATACTCACCTTAGTCCATAAACACTTCTGTACTAGACTTTGTAAGTCTCGCATGCCTTCTGACATAACTTATTTAAAATGTTGGTCACTTAATTTTTCTGGTAAGAATTTTTCTGTTGAGACTAGATGTAATGTGGATTGTTTTCTTCTAATTAAATTCTTTAAAAATTTTTCTTTTTAAAATAGGATCTTGCGGTATATAAATATATATAGCCCAGGCTGGCCTTGAACTTGAGATCCTCCTGCCTCAGCCTTCTGAGTTCTGGGGTGACAGGTGTGTATATCATGCCCCTCTTCTCTTAAGTTTTGACCACTTTTAACTTTTGGTTAAAAAGCATGACTTAACAAATCATTATTGTGGACTGCATCTTGAGATTTGAAGGTACCTAAGCTTCCCTTCTTTCTCTCCAAAGGTTATAGACCGTTAGGAAAGAACAGCTAGCTGTAAGGCAAACATCTGAGTAGCCAGAAACGTGATAGACACGGTCTACTAGGTGAAAGTGTTACAGCCCTGAGGGGAAAGGGACCCTGGCAGTCGGGAGCCAAGGAAGACCACCAAGTCCATTGCACAACAAACCTCACACAGAGATTTATTGGGAAAGACACAGAAGGGTAGCTGCCTCTGTTGGGAGAGAAACAGCAGAGGTCTGAGTGGGAGGCAGGCTTTATATAGGGTTTCTTGGGGGCAGAGCTTTCCAGGGTGGCCTGGGGTTGGTGGGATTTTTCTGGCCTGATCTTGGGCTTTTTACTCTATAGGGTGAAGCTTGGCTGCCTGGGTCTCAAGGGACTGGGTATCAGTTGAAGAGTGAAATGGGGAGGGAGTATTCTGGGATTGGTTGGGGGAGGTTTTGAAATGGTAGTGGAGGTGGGCATGGCTGAAAGGTAAGTGTGATGTCCTCTACTTATGATAGAGAGAGCTTGGGAAAGGGCTAGTGTTTGAAGTTAGAAGGTGGGACAGTGGTGAGGCAAGAAGGTAGTAATTGGTGACCTGAGTGCTAACTTCTTTGATTCATGTGTAAGAAGTTCCCCTGTGGCCAGAGTGTGTAGACAAGGTGTCCATCCTTGGATAGCATGGTCTAATACTTGTCAAAATAAGTATGCAGTGGGCACAAAGGAAGACCCCAGTTGGTGACCCAGGACGCTGAGGACGTATCCCTCCTTTTTTGTAAGAGAGAGAGAGAGAAGGGGTGAGTTAAATCCAGAAGATATAGGGCTTGGGCCTGGAGGAGGGCCTGTTGAAGCTTATGAAAGGGTTTGGTAATGGGCACAAGAAGGGGCTTGTGTGAGGGGCCAAGGGCTGCCTCATGTAAGGGCAGGAGAGAAGAGAGAAAAAAGGATGGAAGAGTGTAAAAAGTCAGCCATCCCTAGGAAGGATAGAATTTTGTCCTTTGTGGTAGCGACCAAAAGCGATTGAATTAGCTGTTTCCTATCTAGGTAATGGCTTTGTGAGTTGGAGTAATAGCTAATCCCAGATAAGTAACCTGAGGAGTGGACAGCTGGACCTTAGAGGATGGGACTCTATATCCCTAGCTGGACAGAAAGGTTAATAAGGTAGGGGTATCTGCCTGGCTAATTTGCAGGGATGGACTACAAAGGAGAAGATCATGTATGTATAGTATAAGCTTGGATTTAGGAAGAGAGAAAGAGAGTAAGTCAGAAGCTAGAGCCTGCCCAGTAGATGTGGGATGTGGAACCTCTGGGGTAGGATGGTCCAAGTGAGTAAAAAGGTAAGTGTTCATGTCAGTCCAAGTAAAGGCAAAGATATTTTGTGACTTGGGGTCCAGAGGAATAGAAAGAAAAGCATCCTTGAGGTCTAGGATGGAGAAATGAGAGGTCCCTGAGGAGGAGAGTGTAGGGGTTGGGTACTATGCGGTGAAGGGGAACCACTGCTGAGTAGGTAAGTCAGGGATCCTGAGCCAAGCAGTAGGGTCCATTGGGTTTTTAAACCACGGGTATGCGAGTAGTAAATGGGGAAGAAGTGGGGTGCAGAAGGTTCTTTAAGAGGTCCAGAGATAAGAGCCTTAAGTCCCCTGAGATTTGGAGAGAGTGGGCATTGATCCTGTGTGATGTCATTGATAGGGTTTTGCAGTTGGATGACAGGAGGGGAATGATGTTTGGCTATAGAGGGATTTGGGGTGTCCCATACTCAGGGATCCACCTGGGAGGCTGGTAAAGGGAACAAACGGTGTGTCGGATTGTGTGGTTTGGAGGAAAAGGAGGAGGATAACAGCCAGTGAACCTGGAGTCAAGTGGATTGGGGGAGTGAAGGAAATAGAGACTTCCACTTTGGCTAAGAGGTCCCTTCCCAGCAAGGGGATGGCACAGGTTGGTACCACTAGGAAGGAGTGAGCAAGGGGAATTCCGCTAAAAATATAACTAAGTGGTAGGGTTTTGTGAGATTGTTAAGGCTGTCCCCCTACCCCAATAATAGAGGAATTAGAAGGAGAGGTAGGTCCTCAAAATTCCATCAGGACTGAGTAGGTAACCCCAGTGTCCAGAAGGAAGGAGATGGATCGCCCTGATATTGTGGTGACTACTGGAGACTCCCTGTCAGAGATGGCTGTGGTGGGGCCAAGGGGGGCCTGGTCATCCATGGCCAGTCATCCATGGCCAGACCTAAGAGGTTGGCTGGATGGCAATCTGGGCTTGATATCATCTTGCTGAGAGGGACATGGGAGCAGTTAACGACCCAGTGTTCCTCTTGATGGCACTTTGGACATGGTTGAGGTGGTTTATGAGGGCTTGGGCAAATGCAGGCTTAGTGACCCTCCTGACCACATCTGAGGCATAGCGAGCCTGGACAGTTGCTATGACTAGCCAAAAGGCCTTAGCTAGCATCAAGTATTTTGTTTTCAGACTTTTTTCATCTCTCCCATGGTACACTTTGAAAGCCATCGCTAAGACTTCTGCCTGGGGAGTCAGGGGCTCTCTCTCTAGATGCTACAGTTTGGCCCTTATGTCAGGGAAACTGGGAGAAGAAGTAGAACTTTAAGGGCAGGCTTACAGAGACAGACCAGGGGGCAAGTTGTCTGGACTCCATCTGCATGTGCTCTGGCCTGATCTCTAGCCTATGCTCTTCAGGAAGATTGTTAGTGAGAATCATATATACATGGAAGGTGAGGTTGTAGATTGAGTAATATACTGGAATTTTTAATAAAGGTGGAAGAGTAGGACCCTAATCTCTTTTCTGTTTGAGAGAGTTAATCTAATGAGAAGGAACAGGTACCCTGAACAAGTGATCCACCTAGGCAACTCCTGCAAAGGGAGAAACATGGCCAGTTTAGTCCAGGTAGGAGGAGGTGAAGGGGGTCCCAAAGTGGAGCAGGAGGGAGTAGCAGGAGGACTAGAGGCTGCTGGTGGACTAAAAATAGGTCGGTGCCAGGGAGAATCGACTCAGATGACCTGCCACTAAGGAGGGAGGAAGGGAGACTGAAGAGGTTGGAGAGGGAGAGAAGTGACTGGGTTGAGACTGGAAGGGGTTAGCGCCATCGAAAACAACGGAGGAATCATCTAGTTTGGGCTTCGTAGCTAGGAGTTGTTTTTTCCTTGGTTGCCTTATGCCATGTGGTCTTTTGATCAAGATGGGAGTGAAGTCACACGGCAAAATCTGTCCTTTCCAACCCTAGCAAAGATGTCTGTCAGCCATGTGGTTGCCTCCATCCCAGTGGGGACAGCAGCTAAGATGAGGGCAAGCCACAGGCTTACTTTAAGATTATCTGTCTATAGATCTTTAACTGCCAAGTGTCAAGTTAACCTTTTTGTTACAGATTTCACAGATTTTAAATCATACCCAGTATGCTTGCAAATCTTGAGGTACAGAAAATTAACACAATAGTCTTACAAATCTTGAGATAAGAGTTATATCTTAAAGTTTTAGAAAGTTAAACCCTAACCAAGAGTGTGAGATGAGTAGCAGTAGTCCCCCTTGGGAATAGTCTGTCCCTTTATTTTGTTTTGCTCTCCTTTCTCTGTTACATAGTCAGGTGGTTTGCCTGATGTGGGATAAAGATTTTAGAGGAAACCTTTAAACAAGCATGCTTGGGTCTAGAGGAGAGGGGTAAGTTCACAGGTCAAGTGTCTGCTGGATAAACATGAGGACCTGAGGTCAGATCTCTAGCACCCATGTGAAAATTCTGGGTGTGGTTAGCTTATGTGTATAACCCCAGCACTAAGGGTCAGGCGTGGGACAGAGACAGGGATCCTGGCTCTGACCATCCAGTCTGTCCAGTTATTGAGCATCAGATTCATTGAGATTTTATCTCAAAAAGTAAGTGGGAGAAAGAAAAAGATACTAGATTTTGACCTCTGGACTCCACACATGAACTCACAAATGCATGTGTACTTGCGTGTATACATGGAGGAGAACATCAGACTTGACCCTCCCTACCAAAAATGCTAACAGCAGAATTTCTAGCTTTTAAAAAAGAAAATCCGGTATTTTCCTTTTCTATAGTTAACACTTTAGAATATTGCTCCAGTGATAAATGTTTATAGACTTTTTTTAAAAAAACTACTTCTCTTTTGTTTTTAATTATGTGTCTATGTGTGGGTATGTAAACAGTGCAGGTGCTGTGGAGACCAGAAGAGGGTGTTGGATCCTCTGGAGCTGGAGTTGCAAGCTGGTTAGGAGCTGCCCTACGTGGGTGCTAGGGTCTGAACTCAAATCCTTAGGAAGAGCAGTATGTGCTCTTAACCACTGAGCTATCTTTTCAGCTTTAATTCTATAAGTTCCTAATTTTCTGCAATTTACATGTATTGTTTTCTACAATGCATTTTTATACCTTTGATGAAATTAAAAATGTGTGTTTATGTATTTTATCCTCTTTGAGATCATGCATAATTGAATGTATTCTTGCCTTACCAAGTTGCAAACATTTGCATATTACAACAGATTTCAATGGCTACTGTTTTTACTGTGAGTCATCCCAGAATTTAGCTATTTCCTTACTTTTAGCTAATTTTTTTTACTCAGATGTTCCAATGAATGTCTTTATAGATACTACTATATACTAAAATTGTTCTTTATAGATACTACTATGTACTATATACTAAAATTTTATTTCAAAATCAAAAAACTTTAAAGCCTTTTAAATAGTATAGACTTGACCCTTAGAAGGACTTGATGTCTGTCTGTCTTTCCTTCTTTTCCTTCCTTTCACTCCCATCCCCACCCTACTTCCGGCCCTGTGTGTGTGTGTGTCTGTCTGTCTATCTCTGTCTCTGTCTCTCTGTGTCTCTGTCTCTCTGTCTCTGTCTCTCTCCCTCTCTCCCCTCCCCCGCCTTCTCTCTCTCCCCCACCTTTTCCCTCCCCTCTCTCTCTCTCAGATAGGGTCTCAGTGTGTAGCCCTGGCTTCCTGGAACTCTCTTTGTGTCCTTCTTTTTCAAGGACAGCATGTTCTTAAGTTGGTTTTAATAATATACTACTTTTAAACTGCATTAGAATATTGTGAGTGGGGAAACATTGGTAGATACTCACATGATCTTTTTTCCTTCAGCTGGCTACATTGAGAGACCTCAGCTGATTCGTGCAAAAGTGCCAATTGTGAAGTTCAGGGATAAAGTCAGGTAAATAATTACCAATCCCTCTTTTCAGGTGCTTTAGATAGTCATCTAATGTGGATAGCCAAGAAATCAGGTTATAGCTCAGCAGCTTATCTTCAAGGTTTTATTTTTATTTTTATTTTTTTGAGACAGTCTCATGAATCAGACTGGCTGTGAATTTGTCATATAGCTGCGGACAGCTTTGAATTTTAGAATCTTTTGCTTCCACTTCTTGAGTGCTGGGATTGTACTTGGGTGCCACTACACCCACTGTCTTTTAAATTATTATTTTTTTAATAATCTGAGCAGTCTTCATGTTTAACTGAATTGATTTACTCTGCTTCAATTTTGAGAATTTGGGACTATCCAGTATAAAAAGTATTTGGGTTTTAAAATGATTTTCGTGTAGCCCACCATGATGGCACATACTTGCATGTTGATTTCTCTGAGTTTGAGCCCAGCTTGGTCTATATCAGTGGTTCTTAGTCTTCCTAATGCTGCAACCCTTTAATACAGTTCCATATGTTGTGATGACCCCCAACCATAACATTATTTTTGTTGCTACTTCATAACTGTAATTTCGCTGTTATGAATCATATTGTAATTATCTGATATGCAGATGGTCTTAGGTGACCACAAAGGGGTCTCGACTTATAGGTTGAGAATCTCTGGTCTTTACAATGAGATCCAGGCCTTGTTTAAAATAGTGAGGACCTTGTTTAAGAGATCTTATGTCTTTAGGACAAGTAATTCTTTCCCCAAAACATACCTTCTTTGATAAAATTCAGTGTGTATTTATATTCAAAGGGTTTGTTCTAACTTTAACTATTATTAAACAAATTGTATTTCATTTAGAAAAAGATATAAAGAGTACAGGGAATAATACAGACAAAAGTGATAACAATTATTCAATTTCAAAATTTTAATTTTTCTTTATATTCTCCTAGCCTGGGTTCTGATTTCTTTTCTTTTCTTTCTTTTTTTTTTTTTGGGGGGGGTGCTTTTCGAGACAGGGTTTCTCTGTGTAGTTTTGGTGCCTGTCTTAGATTTCTCTCTGTAGACAAGGCTGACCTCGAACTCACAGAGATCTGCCTTGCTCTGCCTCCCAAGTGCTGGGATTAAAGGCATGTGCCACCACAGCCCGGCATGGGTTCTGATTTCTTAAGAATATTGTGTTAGAAGCTTTTATATAATATTTGAATACAAGAATGCAAATGGTACAGTCAAGTGTTGTAATCATGGCACTAGGAGTTGGAGGCTGCAGGATGATGAGTTCAAGTACAGTGTGGGCTACTAGTGAGTGTCTGTCTCAGAACAAATGAGCAGAGAAGTAGAAATAAGAAAATAGACTGAGATTTGATTTGTCGAAAAGATTTATAAATGTTTTCTAAACATAGGATTGTGATAAAGCAGGTTTATTTTTCTAGCTGTTTATAGTGGTAACACTGAAGTTATATGCATGTGCTTATACAGAACTGAGCTTTCTTATTTATAAATTTTACATTTAAGAATTGTTTAGAATTTAAGAATTCTTAAATTACATTTAAGAATTGTTTTCTTTCTAAAATTTTCTGTCTTTCTGTATTGTTCAAGGTGTGGCAAAAATTTGGGGCTAGTTTAATACCTGTGGTCCCAAGTGAGATTGAGTAAGGTGACATTTTAGCTTTCTCATGTGGAGACAAATGCCCTTTGTCATAGTCTAGCTAGCACTTTTTCACTGTTTAGAATGGTCTTAAACTTAATTTTGTAGTAGTTCATAAGTATGAGAAACCTGTGATATGTCCTGTGGAGGAAACATGATAAATGGGTATTCAATTCATATTTTTAAATTTTGTTGTTGTTTTTATTTGTTTTTTCAAGACCAGGTTTCTCTGTGTAGCTTTGGAGCCTGTCCTGGAACTTGCTTTGTAGACCAGGCTGGCCTCGAACTCAAAGAGATTCACCTGCCTCTGCCTCCTGAGTGCTGGGATTAAAGGCGTGTGCCACCACTGCCTGGTGGAAAATTATTTTTCTGCTAGTGCTGGAGAATGTTTGCATAGGGTGTTAAGTATGCAAGGAAGTGAGTAATCTACTGCTGACGTTTTTCTTCAGCGCCTTTTCAAAAGATTAAATTCTACAGGTTTCTACCTTCATGGTTGTGTTGAGTTATGCAGCGGGTATATAAATTGGCTTTGGTGTTTCTTACACAAACATAAAGATTGTAGTTGTTGTCAGCCTACGTTTCCCAAAGCTGGCTGCTTGTATCTTGGCAGCACGTGCACCACTATCCATTGACTGAATAGAAATGAAGGGATGCTTGTGAGATTCTTTTTGGCTCCTCAAGAAAGAAAAACATAAGAAGAAGTTCAGATTTTGTAATAACTTATAGAAAGGAATTGATTAATTAATTGATGGACTTTTTGAAATTTTTAACTTTTTTGAGATAAGATTTCTCACATGGCTCAGACTGACCTCAGATTCTCAATTCTGCCTTGGCTTCCCAAGTGCTGGGTTAGAGGCATGCATTATCATCATAAGCCTGGCATTTTATTTTTGATAATTTGTAGTTGTATTTGTATTTGCTCTGCCCATGACCTTGGGCTATACGGCTCGAAGGAGGCGGTGCTTCTTGATGTTGTACGTGACCTCTTTTTGTTTTTTTTTTGTTTGTTTGTTTTGTTTTGTTTTGTTTTTTTGTTTTTCGAGACAGGGTTTCTTTGTGTAGCTTTGCGCCTTTCCTGGGACTCACTTGGTAGCCCAGGCTGGCCTCAAACTCACAGAGATCCGCCTGCCTCTGCCTCCCGAGTGCTGGGATTAAAGGCGTGCGCCACCATCGCCCGGCTGTACGTGACCTCTTAAAAGGAAAGGGAGAGGGGTCATGTGGGTCCTTTTTTAAAATCCTGGCTTGATCAGACACCAGACAGCCTGGGAATCGAACCTGGTTTTTCTAGAACATCAGTCAGTGGTCTTAACTACTGAGCCACCTCTCTTTTTTTTAATCTACCACTTGTTAATATCAATCCACGTGAGTCTATTTAATGGATAATAGGGATTTATTAAGATATAAATTGAAGAAATACCCTCTTGAATACAGAACTGAGTAAACAGTTGAAGTCGTCCCCTGTTCTGACTGGGAGTGAATCCACCTGGGGGTTCAGTCAGACCAGGAAGCAGGCAGTGGGGAGAAGGGGCTCGTGACCCTCTCCCTTTCCTTTTAAGAGGTCATATATAACAGCAAGTAGCACTACCTTCTTCGGGCGTATAGCCCAAGGTCATGGGTGGAGCAAATACCACTATAATAATGTTTTTGGGGGGGCATTTATTTAGTATATGTGTGTCCACACATGCATGTATAGCACACTGTGGTATATATGCAGAGGTCACTTCTTAGTTTTCTTCTTCCATGTTTGGGTCTTAGGGGATTGAACTTAGGCTATGGCAGTAAGCACCTTTATTCGCTGAATCATCTTGTTACTCTTTTGGTAGTCTTTTCATAGAAAACTATAGTACTCAAAGAAATTAGACCCAGTAGAATATGAGTGGAACTAATTTCTGTAAAGTAATTCTTCCTTGTTTATAGATTCTAACAATAATTGCCCTATTTTCTAAGTTGTGAGTTGGGTATCTTTGCTTCAAAGAAGCATCCCATTGGTGATGTTTTGAATATTGCATCATTTCCCAGATCAGCACTTGCATTTGTTTAACTTGCATTTTGTTTATATTGTTTGAAAGTAGGTAAACCTATGCTTTGAGAAGACATATCTTAGTGGGATGGTCTATATCTTCTACACTTTGGTCATGTGATTTTATTTAGAAAACATTACAACGTTTAAAACTTCGTTTGGAGTAATTAGAAACATCAGTATATTATGGATCTTTCAAATAGTAATCTTAGTTTATATTTTTAAAACATACCAAATAACTTTAAGTGATATACTGTATATATATTCTTCCTTCTTTAGTGACTCATTTTAAAAACACAGTCTATGGCTTTTGGTCCATGTTGCATCAGTGGATGGATTGGAATCACTTTAGTTATTAGAAAGAGTGGATTTTTGTACTTGTGCTAAAGTGTGTTTTCCTTTGTTCTTTTAAATAGTTGTGTGGAATTTGACTTAAATGTAAACAATACCGTTGGAATTAGAAACACATTCCTTCTCAGAACTTATGCCTACCGTAAGTTTTTGTTTGTTTCTAAATAACTATCAGCTTCTGTTTTTCCTGTATTCTCTATGGCCTTTGAACTGTGTTTACAGTAAATAGCAATACCCCATTACTTGTGTTTAGTTATACAGTATCTTATTTTTTTGATAATGTTACTATAGTAAAATCATATGCTACTGTAGTTATAGATGATTCAATGTTTTTAAGTGAATGATGATTTAAAAGTAACTAAGGTAAGCTTATAAGTAACACATTGAGAGTGAGCTCTACCTTTAGTATGGAGAGAAGCAGTGCCTCTTACTGGCATAGAATTAGGAAATTATACATTTTCAGAGAAACTGTGATGTCCTTTTTAAGTGTTTATTTTACTTGCAGTGGAAAATCGAGTTCGTCCGTTAGTGCTGGTGATTAAGAAGTGGGCAAGTCACCATGATATAAACGATGCCAGTCGCGGTACTTTAAGCAGCTACAGTCTTGTACTGATGGTTTTGCACTACTTACAAAGTAAGTATTATGAGAGTTTTTCACTTTCTAAAACCGAAATTCAGATAAACCTCACTGCAGTATCTTTTTTGCTCATCTCCAGTTTGTGTTGTTTTAAAAAGTTCTCTTTCTAAGGCCTATACAACTTTTTAATCCTGTTCTGTTGCCTTTAACTAATATTGTAGCAGTTTTATTCTCTGAAAAACATTGTGAAGAAATTTTAATGTGCTTTTATCTTTTGATAGTTTTGTTATGCACTTTTATATTTAAAGAACTTTCACCATTGTATTGTTGATCCATTGTCTTGCAACAGATGAGTGCTCAGAAAGACTATTTTTTTATTTGAGACATGAGGGGGAAAGGTATCCCCAATGTGTCACCAGCACTGAAGGGAAAGGTATCCTGGCAGTTGGGAGCTAAGAAACACCACAAAGTCCCAACACAAGAGATTTATTGGGAAAAACACAGGAGAGTGGCTGCCTCTGCTTGGGGAGCAAGGGGTAGATTTTTTTTTTTTTTTTAAAGATTTATTTATTATGTATACAGCATGTATCCCTGCAGGCCAGAAGAGGGCACTAGATCTCATTACAGATGGTTGTGAGCCACCATGTGGTTGCTGGGAATTGAACTCAGGACCTCTGGAAGAGCAGTCAGTGCTCTTAACCTCTGAGCCATCTCTCCAGCCCAAAGGGGTAGATTTTATATAGGGCTTTTTGGGGGTGGAGTTTTCCAGGGTGGTCTGGGATTGGTGGGATTTTGTGGCCTGATCTTGGGGAGAGCTCAGGGATTGGTGAGATTTTATGGCCTGATCTTGGGCTTTTACTCTGTAGGGCAGAGTGTAGGGCCTGGTGGTTGGAAGTCCTCAGGGGTGGAGCCTTGAGTGGCCTACAAGACAGAAATTAAATGATATTCTTGTTGGGCAAGAAGTTTATAATCAATCCCCTTTGGCCCCTTCTCCTCAATTAGGTTTTGTGTTTGCTGGGTTATTCTGTCAGCTTCGCCTCTAGGACATGAGGGTAGCCTGGCTGAGACATCTGTCGCCCTGTTGTTGCTGGTTCCTTTGGATAATGTGGCTGGCTACCCTCTCTTCCCATGCTCCTTCGTGTGTACCCATTTAGAACTGCACAGTTTGAGAAGATGACTTTCTCAGAAAGAGGAGGACCATTCTTGGCTCAAGGATATACAAAAAACTCTGGTCCCCCGATGAACCTCCAAATCAGCTCTCAAATTCCAAATTGGTCTCCAGATTTTAATTCAGTTTAATTCAAACAATTATCATTGTTTATGAGGTCATTTTGATAAAGCCATACATTTGTTCTATGCTTAGTGGCAAATTATAATGTGACCACTTGTAATTTTTGCCCCTTCATAATGTGGCTCTGAGAACTTAGAGTAGTGAAGTTTCCCCAGAAATACAGTGCAGACTGATGAGCTCTGGATGGAACCTTTACTTTTGTATTTAATGTTTTGTATATACAGTCCAATAAATAACTTATTCTACATATTTTACTCAGCTAGATGCTAAGAGAAGAGAGAACTGAAGATTTATAGTTATCCCAACTAAGAGTCTGAGATATTTAATTGCTGAGTAGCATACTTAATTATAAATAACTTCATTAACTATGTGTGGTGATACATTCCTGTAATTCTAGCACTTTGGTGGTTTAGATAAGAAGGTTGTGAGCCTGGGCTCTATAGCCAGATCCTGTCTGAAAAACAAAAACAAATGAATAGCACCATAAGCATTATTAATGACTGTTATGGCTGGTGGGTTACTAACAGAATGCTACCTTTTACCTCCATACTGTAAGTTGCCTGTGTGAGGGCAGGTACTGTTAGATCACTGTCACTATCATGTGGTCTTTTGGTTTTTTCGAGACAAGGTTTTTCTGTGTTGTTTTGATGCCTATCCTGGATCTCTCTCTGTATACCAGGCTGGCCTCGAACTCACAGAGATCCGCCTGCCTCTGCCTCCCGAGTGCTGGGATTAAAGGTGTGCAGTACCACCGCCTGGCATACTATCATGTGGTCTTAACCAATGAGGCCAGTGTAGTGATTTAGAAAAAGCTTTAGTGTGTCGTTTGGTGCTTTCTGCATGTAGATTCTGAAAGACATAACAGGGTTCATATATTTTGACTCTAGTTTTTTTCCCAGAGGTTTATCCTAAGACAATGATCAACAGATTTATATATAAAAATGTTTTCATAGTGTTTATTGAAATAATAAAAGAAGGAATCTGAGCTTTCAAGAATGGAATCACTTTATTGGGAGGGAAAATGGCCTGCAAGAGACTGAAGTGGTTCAGCCTTTGGCTCAGAGGACCAGTTTTTATGATATTGATGATATGATTTCATCTCTTTGGCCTTTATATTCTTATCTGTAACATAAGTTGTTGGATAAATGATTATTATTTAACTTTCTAAGTGTTCTAATACATATTTTTTGCCATGAAGGAAACAGTAGTTCTAAATATTGAAAGATTAAAAAGACCATAGCATTTCTTATGATATATGTTAGTAGTCAGTAACAGTTGTTTCAATACATGATTGATCAAAGTGTAAGAGGAAAAATACTGAGAATAGATTCCAAAGACAGTCTAAGAGTAAGAGTTACTGAGGTAAAATTATCAATTGGGTAGAAATAAGAATATTTATGATCAGCTAGCATGTTCCTGGGGCAGAACTTCTCAACATCCATTTTTAAATTGTTCTGCATTTTCAGAAAGCAAATTACATAACTTCCAACATACAGTGACACAGAATATATAAATTACCGTTCCAAAAGGGAGGAATGGGGGCATAGTGAAGAAATATTGGACCAAAGCAAGATTGAGACCCAGCAGGGCAAACTCCAAACGCTGTTGCTGTGTCTGCTGTCAAAGGGATTAGATGCTTCTGTCCTTCTTTCTTTGCTGCCTGACACATACATCTCTCTCTTGGGCTCGTTATATTCTTTATGTGCAGCTCTTCTTGGCCATGTCTCTTGATTCTGGTGTTTCCAACATCTTGGGGTCTCCAATGCACTCCTGTCTTCCCTTTGATAGCTTTGTGAGTGGCCTCTCCAGGTTTCCATGCAGAGACTCCCTGGGACATGCTTGGAATGAGTGGCTCAACTTAACTGCTCTTTATTCATGCATCCTTCCTAATTCTAAAACCAGAACCATGTGGACAGCACTGCCAAGTTTGACTGCCTGCTTGAGATGGAGCCAGGCTCCCTTGAATCATATTTGCAGTTTTCCTTTGTTGTTACTTTTTAGGAGCAGAAAATTTCTTAGGTCTTTCCTTTTTATTAGTTGTCCACTTAGCTGGTTGGGGTCTTGCCCTGAGGGCATGCTTCCCTTTATTCCATTCCATATCAAGCTTCTCTTTGATCTTTTCATCTCTTTCAGCATAGCCTTAGCTCCAACATTAACTTTTCTGGTGCTCATTTTCCCCTCCAGCTGTATATTTTATATTTCTTTTTGCTCCAAATCTTCTTTTTCATTATAGAACTGCGTAAGAGTGATAATTGATAACCATATCACAGAATCAATATTAGGCTGTTTTGAAATCTCTGCCAAAGGAATTAGTCTGTTACTTTTCTGTTTAGCCTCAAGAGAAATCCATATGATAAGAAACAGCAGCTACATTCTCTGCCAAAATATCACAATGGTCTCTAGCCTAGTTGCTAATAGTGTTCAGCCCTGAAACCTCCTGGGCCTTCACAGTCAGCATAGCTCTCAGTACTACTGTCCTGAGCTCCTGTTAGGATGGTCCATTACAATCTACTTAGAGCATTAAACCACTTTCCTGGATCTAAGTCCCAAATCCACATTCCTCAAAAAAGTATGGTCAGGTCTGTCACATCAATAGCCCACTCCCTGGTACCAACCTGTGTCTTAGTTACTTTTCTGTTGCTATGACAAAAGACCGTAGCCAAGGTAACTTAGAAAAGAAAGCAGCTAACTGGGCTTATGGCTTCATAAGTTAGAGCCCATGCTAGTGGAGCAAAGGCATGGCAGCAGGAGCGCACAGAGCCCACCCCTGTGACACACCTCCTCCCACAAGAGTGGATTTCCAAATCCTTCCCAAGTGGGGACCTAGTCCAACATGCAAGTCTGTGGAGACCATTCTCACTCCAACCACCACAATGTATTTGCTTCCAAACCTTCTCAACTCCTTAACTTTGAAAGTTCTTTTATTTGTTGAATGACTCTAAATACCAGTGGTTGGTATTTCTCTCCCCTGTCATTCCAAATAATGATTATAGAATGTGATAAAATTCTCTGTGAATTTGTTGTCTTCATCTCTTGTTTTCTAATAATTTTAACTTATGAAGAATTTAATGGAAAGAATTTTAAGTAAACTAATTCCTGGTAAGAGAGTCACTATTTTACTTCTGAATTATAATGAGACTTATAAGAAAGCATTAAAAGTGTTGTAAAAATATAGAGATATTTATAATTAAAGTGTCTGGGCTTGAATTTACATGGAGGGTCTGAATGCTTCTGGGGAAAGTATATGTGACTGTGTGTATATATCATTACACATAAGGGTGATTTGGTAAGTAGTAAATTAAATATTTCTCTTTATAGTCCCATTCATACTCTGCACATGTTCATATTGCAAAATTTTATTTCACTGCAGTTTTCAAGTTAGGAATGAAACATCCAAAAGGAGGATTTAAATATATCGTCCTACTCTATACTACATTTTAGAAATAAGAGTTGGAGGCCATATAAATTAGTTGTAATGCTTAATTACATATTTGTGAGTGTAGTACAGAGGTCATTTAAATTTTTTTTCTAGATAGGAAAGTATTAGGTATTCTTTGTTACTGAGCTTAAATTATATATTAAACCCTATTCTTAAGTACAAACTTTATCGTATGCTGCTGTATTTGGTCATTAATATAAAAGACATCTTGGAATTAAAGCACTGGTATTTTATCATACTCCACATAATTTAGAGTTATGCTGTGAATAACAGGTATCTTGTCTTTTATATTACATTCGTAATGATGTGAAATTGTTTATGCATTTATTGAGATTAGGTGTGCTTAAAAATTCATTGCATTGTGAATTTCCTGAGGATGTTGCTCTGTTGGTAGAGTGTTTTCCTAGCATGCATGAAGCCATAGGTTTTATTCCTAGTACGCCAGAACAGGGGCATGTTGGTGTACTTTTGTGATTCTAGCACTTGGGAGTTAGAGGCCTGAAGACCCCAAATTCAAGGTCATCCTCAGCTAAATAGTGAGTTTGAGACCAGCCTGGTTTATGTGAGACCTTACTTAAAAAGAAAGAAAAGAAATTTAATTTCAAATGAGAGTAACAGGATAATGATTCCTCTGTGATGTATTTTATTTATATTTCTAAGATGGCTGTGCAAATCTCCTGATTTAGATTTCTAATCTTTATTGAGGTGTTCTTAAAGCAATGTTATGAAGTTGAAAGTGACTTTGGTTTTGATTTTTAAATAGCTCAATTTTCTTATCATAATTTTAGTATTGCTTGTTAATAGGAATTAAATAATGAAGGGACAGTAAGTAATGATGGCAGTGTTCTCTGTGATAGAGGAACATTGGACTGATGGTATAGGAACGCTGAACTCACTCTCAAAATTAGATGTTGTGGTAGTTCATCTTAATGTCCATTCCAAATCTGTTTGAGAACTCTGTTTTGCCTATTTTGTTTGTATTTGATGTTTAATTGAATGACTTGTGTACCATTACTGGTAGACTTCCTACTCTAAAACCTTGTAGGAAACATGGATTTACATAGGAAGATACATAGTTCTTTCACAAAACCTTAGATTGTCAATTTAAATGAATTAAAAAATTTAGGAACTATATTTCATGAACTACATGAAAATTTGAATTTTAGTCTCAACCCTTGTGGTCTCGTACCTGCGGTGTAGCTGACAAAACTTTGCATTGTAATATGAATCATGTGAATCACAGAAGCTTTGAACTTTTTCTTTTTATAGCCCTACCTGAACCCATCCTTCCATCCCTCCAAAAAATTTACCCAGTAAGTGTTTCTTATAAATTATTATAATACATATTATGTCAATTATATATAGAATTATTATATGCAGTATTAACGTGAATATAAAAGTTATAAAGCTAAATACATTATAACATTTTCTATATAGACTGAAGCATTGGCCTCTAGAACATTTAAATATTTTGTTCACTTTTTCAGAAAGTTCTGGTGCTTTTTGATTATTGATATATAATCTGCTCAGTTATGTTGATGTTTGAATTTCTCTTGCATGATATGCATGATTATCACTAATATGTATCACATATACTCAGTTGGTCAAGGCCCATTTGACTTTACTCTAGTTTTCTTCAAACTATTTTTTATAATTTTACAGCATTTGTGTTTAGTTAATACTTCAGAAAAATTTCATCTTAGTGTATTTGTATTCTGAAAAGAGGAGAAAATTAGGCTGAACAGTTGGATAATCTTTTTACATTTTGCATCATTTTGTTAAGCAGTTAACCAAAAGGTAACAGTAGTCTACTGTCTTATTTGTATAATGTTAAGAATTCTGATGAAATTGATGGCAAATGAAGTGTGCCGCCCAGCAGAGACTTAGTATGTGAGAGAAACCCAGATGAAGCAATGTGCGTAGTCATAATGTATAAGCATTCTGATGCTTTTCACTGTTCTCATAGTCTTCCTCCACAATGTTTCTTTATTCTCTTGTCATCGTTCATAATTTGCTTTGATATAATAGTTCAACTGCTTCCTTAATATGTTTGGCCAACCTTCTCAAACTACTTACAAAGTATACAAAAATACAAACGAAACATAATGTTGGCCTGTTTCATACATGTTAGTTTTATGCATACATACAGACATGCATACACACACACACACACACACACACACACACACACATATAGTGCAAAGATTAATGGGCATATTACAAAGGGGAATATACTGTGCAGCTTGTATGTTGGGTTTTCAAAGAAGTTATTTGTTGTACACAAACTACAACAAATATGCTTGACATGCAACATCAGTTTAATTGAACCTATGATAATTGAGCTAAACTTGTATCCTTGTATTTCAATATTAGTTGTTGTGATGTATACATTGTGGGGTGCTCCCTAATAAAGGTTTCACAAATAGTGTAGTGGGGTCTCCCAGGATCCTGTGGGTCATCTGCTAGAACAGACTATGATAAGAACCTCTGGCCCCTGGCCATTTTCTTTTTTCAAACAAATTTCTGCTGTTGTGAAGAATTATTCTCATGGGCCTTTAATGTAGTTAGGAATCAGTCTTTATGCTCTTAAATATGAAAAATGAAAATATCAAGTATAGAACAAAAGTAGCTTATTTAACCTTTTGTCATTCTTTTTTAAATAGTAGCAATAGTTTCTTTTTATTTTAATATACTTTAGGGAATATACAAATCTGAGCATTCCCACCATTTCTGGGGAACAGCAGGAAGCTCCAATTACATGAATTTAATGTTTTGTGATGGCTAAGAACAGCAGTCAGCACCAGACTTGAACAGTTAGCCACAGCACAAGCATCCTTCAGAATGAAATGTCATAATAGCAAGACAGGTAAACCGGCTTAACAAGTGACACTGCTTGGGAAGTGACTCCTTCGTGATTGTTGAATATTTTCCTCCTTCCACAATACTCTATACTTTAGCTCACACTGAATGGTCTGAAATAATGTTTATGTGTTATTTTATTGTTTTAGCTTCTTTTTTTATAAGGCCCAGTTTTTGTTGTAAAAAGAGTGACATGTTTCAGCATACAAAGAATCCACTACTTAAAATCTAAAAGTCTCTTAGTTGTGATGGCACACACCTGTGACCCAGTATTTGGGAGACTAAACCAGGAGGATTATGAGTTTGAGGTTAGCCTAAGGTTTATATATATTGCAAGATCCTGTCTCAAAAGACAAAAATCTTATCTTTTATTATATATTGAACGTACATCTGTGGAAATCTCACTTGCAATTCTGTGCTATGTAAAGTCCTTTGTACTAATAAGAGAGAAACATCAGGTCAGTGTACTGTGCTTAGGGGTGCAAGAGTCAGTAAACACCCTGGTTTTGACTTCTGTGTTTCATTTTTCTAATTGTTTGACTTTTCCCTCATACTGGAGTCCTGATTTCTGGTCACATTCACTTTTTGTGGTTCTGTACTCCATTATTCTTTTGCTAATAGTTCTATTTCTGAGACTGTGTTGGTTAATAAACTTAATACTTAGTCCCACCGCCTTAAATGATACTAAGTACTTGGTAGGGAAAGAACACATAGGTAATCCATCCAGTATGTGGGAGACAGAGGCAAGAGGAAGCAAGTTGGGCCAGACTGAAATAAAAGACAAAACACTAATTGTAAAATCCCCTAGATTAGGAATGGCCTAATTTGCATTCAGGTGTGGTTAGGTTGTCATCTTAACTATTTAAATTACACTGTTATATTTGCTGTAAGATTTATGTATGCGTTCCTAAGAACTTTCTGCCCCTCTCATGTAGGGTTTGTTTTATATGAAATCCATATACTTTTCAGCATATTGGTCTGTCTGATAGAACAAGCAGATCACTTTGTTTCTTACTAATAATAACTACCACTTGCTGAGTGTACAAAGTTTATTTAGTCCCAAACAGACATGCATGATGGATGCCTGTGTCAGTGATAGACAGGGCTTTCATAAGTATTTAAGCCACATAGTTGCAAATGGATGGTTCAGAAGCTGGCATTTTGCCCAATATTGTGTTTCCTAGGGGAAGATTACTCTAGCATTCACTAATATAACTGTAGTCGTGTGTTGCATTTTATTTTATTGGTATATGTCTCCTATTCCTATATGAATTTTTAAAAAGAAAAGCATGGCAGATTCTTAACTTACAAATACTCAAAAGTTTACATTGACAAAATTGTTATTTTGCAATGGGGACATTTTTTCCACTTCAAGAATTACGATAAAGTATGCACCACCACCACCCTTTTTGTTTTGTTTTTGCCTTAGACAGTACCTCTTATGTAGCCCAGGTTGGCTTTGACTTTGCTCTGTGGCATGTGTCACCAAGGGCAAGCAGCCTTTTCACTTGGGTTCTGAGGGTTGAATTCATGTCCTCAAGCTATTGCCTCAGTACCTGGGGTAAAGTAATTTTGAAAATTAATATATTTCAGTTCACTTTTGGTACTGAATGTGACAGAAAAAGGATGAGAAACTATAAACATATCACTATCCTCAAAAGCTGTATTATAAGAGGGTTGTTACTACTTCAACTAAAGGAAGAACAGTCTAAGTGATAAAGTTGAGATGATGGAGTGTGGCTTAAGGGTGTTTTTGCTGTTACTGGCAGGCAGTTACAGAAGGCTGTCAGATATTTCTCATGGTTTGCCTTTAAATTTATTTTAAGTTGGCATTGATGAAAGAGAAATGGGGGATTATATTCATCCAAAAAAGTTAACATTTATTTATTATTTGGAAAATACTCTCAGGAATTAGAAGATCATTACACATTTTGTATCTGAAGCTCAAAGTAAGAGTATCCTAAAAGTGTAATGAGGAAACCTTCCTTAAATTAAGAAAAGATTAAGCAGAAGAAAATGTAAATCTGGAAAATGTACTCACAGAAACTGTAATTGGTTGAATTGCTTTCCATTGATTGTTGCCTGTCATTTTAAGGCCGCTTTTCCCTTTGATTTTGTAGTACTCTTTATGCTTTCTAACATATTAGAAATCAGAGTAATGCATATTTTTCTTAAGTCAGACAATCTTTCCATTATTACCCCAAGCTGAGGATTTCTGCAGATAGGTTTAATTCCTGTTTACTTGTGGCTTCTGTTAGGTGTAGTGTGTCCTTTTTTTAGTTTCACTTTCTCCTTCAGTTTTCTCTGTCAGCATTACATGACTCTTGTATAAAGTCATACCAAACGGGACAATAGAAGTAAGACTTGTTCAGGTCATTCAGTATTGTAGTAGAGTAGGTCTCATGTCTCTTTAGTTTAACCTTATAGTTGCTGATCTTTTTCTTTAGATTACTGAAAAAAAACTTAAAAAGAATGGAAAGTCAGACATTTTAAACTAAAGAAATGGGTGTTCTGTTTTGAATCAAGTGTTTATGATAAAATGTGGTAGGAGTCAAAATTAGTAAAAAGCTTTCAGAGCAGGAGTTGTTCAATAGGGACTTGCTTTTCTTTTTAGTTGACAAAAATAACTATACCTACCATCTCTCTTACATTTGACTTTTACATTTGCTTTGTCAGAAAATACGTTTTACAGTTGTAAATACTATCGTCCTAAGTCCATCTTTTTACCTGTAAAGTGAAAGACAAAGTGAGGTAGAGATGATGCATTTGCTCCTTCTTCTCCTGGAGTCTCTGTTGTTAAATAGAGCTGCTGTTCTGTCTCCACATCTGTCTCTTCAGCTAGACAATTAAAGTAGTGGAGTTTAGTGATGTGAGTGCCTTCCAGGTATGCATAAGGCCCTGGTTTGGACCCCAACACCAGATAAAAAAGTGGGTGTGGGTGCATACCTATAGTCTTACTGCTTGGGACATAGAGCTAGGAAGATTGGAAATTCAAGGTCATCCTCAGCTACATACTGAGTTTCAGACTAGCCTAGGGTAGAGAGTCTCCTTTTAAAAAGGAGGGGGAAATCTTTATGACTATGTATTACTTGAAAGTCACCCTGTTCAGATCCAGAACTTGCTGCTAATAGAGGAAAGGTCAGATAAGAGAGTGAATACTATCAGCTTTAGTACAGAAAGTACTCATTCATATTCTTTATAATAGATGCCTTATTTAGACCTAGATCACACACAGCTAATAATTCCTTTGTAAATAGCTATGATAAATGTTTGTTTGTGTGTATTCTATCTTCTTTTCCCTCCCATCATCTTTTGAAGTTCAGCTCACATGGAATAACTATTTCCACTAAAAATACAACAGCAAAATCAAACAATTTTGAAAGTCTCAAAAAAAACTATACTATTCATATATTGAAGCTTTTGTGGCCTTTGAGAGGAGTATTATGTTAAGTGGCAGTTGGAAAAAGCCATTGCTCGTGCTTGATATCTCTATACATAAAGTACAACTTCACTGTAGAAATAATTAGGCAAGTAATTTATAAATATGTATCTTTGAGAAGAATCATGGTATTTATAATAAAGTTTGACTCATGCTTGAATTTTGCTACCATAATGATACATGCAAGCCAAAAACTAGAACTAAGGTTTTTCATGTACTTTATGCCTTACTGGTGAGACTTTAAGTGAAAGAACATCTTCAAATTTCTAAATTGCCAGCACACACACACACACACAAAGCTTCTGACTTCAAAGAACCTAGATCAGGATTGATAAAAGTTGTTAGTATATGTTTTCAGTGGCATTGTGTCTTCTTTCTTTTTCTTCCCACAGGAGTCTTTTAGTACTTCTGTACAGCTGCACCTTGTACATCATGCTCCATGTAATGTTCCTCCTTACCTCTCAAAGAATGAATCAAGTCTTGGGGACCTCTTACTGGGCTTTCTTAAATATTATGCTACAGAATTTGAGTAAGTCAAACTTGAAATTGTTTTTGTTTTTTTATATATAAATAATTGTTGTAGATTTAGAGAAGCTGCATTTGTTCATTTCAGTGCTGTAAGCAGGTTCCTGAGATAGAACACCTAACAGTTAATTAATAGTAACTAAGACTTCAGTTTTTATTCTTTGATAATAAAACATTCATAGTTTAATAAGCCTAGTTTTAAGACTTAGGGTTTTTTAAATATGTGTGTATGTCTGGTGTAGGTTTTGTACATGTTGGGTGCAGTACTCATGGAGTCCAGAAGAGGGAGCTGGATCCCCTGGAGCTGGAGTTACAGTTGTGAGCTGCCTGGTGTGGGTTCTGAGTACTGAACTTGAGTCCTCTTCAAGAACAGTACATGGTCTTAACCTCTGAGCCATTTCTCTGGCCCTGATAATGCTCGGGTTTTGTTTTATTTCATTTGTGATTCTATTTTATGTTAAGGACTTCCTCTAGTAGGGCCTAGGTGGGTCTTGTGTTTTAGTTCTGTGTAGGTTGTAGTTGGAACATCTGTTTTCTAGGAATTGAAAATTTAAAGTAAAAAAAATACTGCCAAGGCAGACTTGGGATTTTTTAAAATGATCAATATCTGAATAAATAGCTGTATTAGGTTGAAATGCAAATCAAAAAATACATCTTTTATTTTCTTTGATTTGAAGGCAATATATAAACAACCAGACAGTGGAACTTTTTTGGGGAGTTCTAAGTCTAGGTAGAGTAAAGCTAGTGATTTGTAGTAATCTGATCAATCTGGAAAGTCTGAAGGAGTAGAGTCCTTTGTATACAAAGAGCCATAGTGACTTTAGTATTACATGTTGAAGGGTTTGGAGAGGGGAGTAATAGCACTAATAAATGGCTATTAGTAGATAGGAAAGAGCTTATAAGCAGAGGAGATGTTACCTCATCAATTTCTATAAACTGTATGAGGTTGTGTTGTGACCTTATATTTTACTAGTGAGTCACAGAAGGATTCAGTAAGAGATGAAGCAAATACCCAAAGAATTGATAGCTAGTAAGGATAATGATTTTGATAATTTGACTCCAAAATTCATTTAACTGTAATGATTACAGCAGCATTGGAACTGCCTTTTTTTGATATCATGTAGGTAACTCTAAAGAAATCTGACTTGTATTTGAAACACAGGACATGAAAGAAGAACTACAATTCAGAATCTTACAAGTAGAGTTTCTGTGCATCTTTCATTTGTAGTGATGACCTCAACACCTAGCCCAGTGCTGAATGGAGAGAGATGTGTGTTACAGTGTTGATGCAGAGGGTGAGATGGTGAGGTTTTCAGTGTGGATCATAGATCCTTAAATTAGCTTAAAATGACTGAAGGAAGTTAGAAAGGAGTCAGAAATGTGCTAGAGGAAAGCTGAGTAAGAACAAAATTAAAATAATCCAGACTAGCTAGGAGTAGTGGTATATGCCTTTAATCACTGCCCTTGTGAGATAGGCAGGCAGGTTTCTGAGTTCGAGGCCAGCCTGATGTATAGGGCCAGTTCCAGGACTACACAGAGAAACCCTGTCTCAAAAAAATAAAGCAAATAAACAAAAAATAATAATCTAGGTTAAAAATTTCAGGCAGCGATGATGAGAAAGAAGGAGCCTTCATTGACAAAAGATGTAAAACTACAAAACATGAGTTACTTTTCTCTTTTCCACCATGTGGGTCCCAGGGATAAAACTCAGGTCCTCAGGCTTGGTGGCAGGTGTCTTTATATGATGAGCTATCTCACTAGCCCCCACACCCACATTCTTTTTTTGTTTGTTTGTTTTGTTTTGTTTTTGAGACAGGATTTCTCTGTGTAGTTTTGGTGCCTGACCTAGATCTCACTCTGTAGCCCAGGCTGGCCTAAAACTCACAGAGATCCTCCTGGCTCTGCCTCCTGAGTGCTGGGATTAAAGGCGTGTGCCACCACCACCCAGCTCTCACCCACATTCTCTATTGACAGTGTCTGTTGTTGTTTTATAAATTAGACATATAGTGTAATGTTAAGGGAGAAGAGTCACAGAAGAAAAAGGGATTTCTTCTGTAGGTGCTTTGTGGGACTGACCCAGAAGGTAGATGGAAAGGCTTTGTGTTAGTTTAACATGAATAGAAAATGGCTGGATGGGTCAGATGATACACGCTGGGATGCTAATGTTTGGAAAGAGATGTTAAGACTTGCTCTGTAAACAGTACTTCTGCCAAGCACTTTATTTTATACAAGATAATATCACATAGTTGACTGTAGGGAGCTCAGCCAAGAATATGATCAAAGTAATGAATTAGGGACCGTTTAAAAGGGTTCTGGCCCTGCTAAAATGTTTGTAAGGGTGTCTTCTGAATTTTATTCAATTAAAAGCATCCTTACTTAGAAGCCAAAGAATTAACTGTCTGCTAAGGGATGTTTGAGTATATACAGTACATTTTGCTGTAGTTTCATATGACCATTTAAAAATTGCTGATTTTTTTTTTTGCCAAGTCTTGCTCTCAGAAGCAAAAATTGTTTAAGTCTAGAAGTTAAGGGTCAGTCTATGCAATATAGCTACACTCTCTTAAAACAAAATAAAAAATCTAATAAAGATAAATGAGTAAAAGTTACTGCTAGTTGTAGCACCACAAGCTAATATGCTGAAAAGGATGAGGCAGGAGGATCACAAGTTTGAGGACGGCCTGGGCCACAGGTTTTAGCATCAGACATGGTGGGGTAGGCATGCTTTCTTTCCCAGTACACACAGAATGGAGGGAGGAGGGTCAAAATTTCAAGGGTGTCCCTGATGACATGGCTAGACTGGACTCTGTAAGACCTTGTCACAAAACCAAACCAAACCAAACAAACAAAAGATCTTGAGTGGTAAAAATTAAAGTGATACAAGTGTAATATTGTAACCATGTTTGGTTCAGTATGTAGTCATATAATTTTTCTCATTTTCTCACTATTTTTAAAGAAAATCTTGGAAGCATTTTGTAGTAAACGAGCAAAGTCCTCCTTTTCTGTTTGGAACTCACAGAACTGCAGTACTTGAAGCATCTATTACATTTTACTGTAAGCAACAACCAGTGTTAGAATGTCTCCACTGACAACCCCCACCCACTTACATGATGTATATGTTTTGATGTATAGATACATGTGTATGTTTAAAGAACGAAAACTCTGTTAATGATGTATGTCCATACTAGTTGTCTTTCCCCACCCCCCTCCATGGCCCGGGTTCAAACCCAAGGCCTTGTTCATGCCAGACCAACGCTCTACTACTGACATACATCCTCGGTCCTTGATCTTTGGAGACAGGGTCTCTATCTCAGGCTAGCTTTGAACTTGCAATCTGCCTGCTTCTGCCTTCTGAGTGTTGGGATTACAGGTGCATGCTACCATCCTATGCTCTGCAGCTCTTGATCAAAGCAAGACTATAAAACTATGCTTGCAGGATACTTTCCAATGATCAAACTTCACAAACAGCAAATTATTTCTTACATATTTAAAATTAAAAATTAATCCTGTTTCCAGAAACCTCCCATATAGGACCCATGATTATGTTCTTAGGGATTTTCTGATACATAGAGCAAGAGTTGCTTGAATGTTGGTGGGTCCCAAGCAATATTCTTTCTTGGCTTGCTGATAGAGAAAGCCAAATATTGTTGACAAAAGATTTCATCTCATCAGATTTATTTTTCTCTTGTATATTAGCTAGGTGGTTGTGTACTTCGGAGTGTTTCTTGGAAAAAAGAAAAGTGCTTTTATTTATAGTAACTCAAATACAAGTAAATGTTTATAATCTTTTAAAAAACATGTAAAATGAGTAGATACTGTAAAACATAATGTTTATATTCAAATATGTAGACAAAATTATTTCACTCAAAATATTTTACTAGTAGGTATGGGGTATATATAGCTCAGTTGGTAAACTGCTTGCCTAGGGTGCACAAAGCTCTCGGTTCTGTTCCCAGCATGCATTAATTGGCATTGTGAAGTGGAGAGCAGAGAGGATCAGAAGATCAGGGTCCTCTTAGGTACATAGCAAATTCAGGTAGCCTGAGCTACATGAGATCTTGTATTAGTGCTGTTAACTACTGCTGCTGCTTATATAATAAAACAGAAAACATTAATTTTGTTTTCTTCCTTGCTTCTGCTAGCTACTTTCAAAGATTTATCACAAATCCTATAAGATGTACCTGAAGAAAATTATGCAGTGTTATCAGAAAAAGAAAATGCCACAAGATTACCTCACAACCAATGAAAAATTCTTATTGAGGTATTAGCAGTAGACAGTGTTTATGTGTTTTACTTATTTGAACTTTAAAGAAGCGTTTTTGTACTATTTCCTTTATTAGTAAATGTGTATTCAGTATCTAGTGTATACTGAGGAACTAGCTGAACAGCTAAAGAAGTATCTCAGTGTCCTGGAACTTAAACTACTTGGGAGAGGTATGCAGAATCACATGTAATAAACATAAATAAACAAGGACATGGAGAACTGGTGCTGAGGGGTGGAGCCAAGATTCAGTGTTCTGTCAGGCAGTCAGGGTCAGCTTTCCAACTGATGGACTCAAAGAGAAATTAGGAAAGCAGCCATTTTTTGTTGTTGTTGTTGTTGTTTCTCCCTTTAGCTGGAACACTCAGATGATTTCAGTTCGTGAAGCCAAAGCCATCCCGAGGCCTGAAGACATTGAATGGAGAAATAAATACATCTGTGTTGAAGGTAGGTTCCCCTGACCAGTGTCTGCAATCTAGTTAGCATATTGGTTCTGACTAACTCCAACTTTATTTTTGCTAAAATAATGTAGTGATTTATATTGTTACCTTTACATTTTTAATTTGGAAAAGCATTTAAAGTTCTTTAGTTGTGAGAAATACTAAATGTGAATTTGAACATTTTAGTTGGTAAGATTTGAGCAGTTCTTGCATTCTTCATACTATAGTTGATTAAAATTATGTAATCTGTGATACATATTTATGAAGTCAAATTAACTTTAAAAATGGTCTGAAAACAGTTCTGTTTTCTCAAATAAGTTAATATGTAGTTACATTCTTGAGACACGTTCTTTGACTTAGTGGGACATTAATTTCCAGAGTCCCACCTAACATGCTGGGCCTTGAATTGGCTTTCCAGTACTACTCGTGCCCTGACAAACAAAAGTAAAATGCTTTCTTAAATGAAAATTGAAGATTTTTGTAAATCTTGAGGTGAAAAAGAATTTAAAAAGCCAACATTTATAGTAAATATTATATGAGAATATTTTAACTTGTTTTTTGCAACATTTTAAAAGGGTACATGACTATGAATTTAAATCTTCTTGGTGTTTGGTTTGCTGATGTTGCACAATAAGTGTATATTATTTTAGTTACTTGTGTTCTTTTGAAAATTGAACATTTTAATAAAGTGCTGTATATGATGTGGCCCGATTCAGTGTGGCATAGAGCCTTCCTCTACTAAAACCTAAAAACACAGTAGAAAAGCTCCACTGTGCTCTGACAGTGGATGGCGTCCTTTTAAACAGCCTCTGTAAGAAGTACAGACTAACTAGAGGATCTGTGAGGTGGTCAGAAGGTAAGGGTACTTGCTGCCAAGCCTGCCAGCCTGAGCTCTGTCCCCAGGACCCAGATGGCAGAAGGAGAGAGCCAGCTTTCTCCAGTTGTCCTGTGACTGCACACCCCATATCTTACTGCACCCACACATATACACACAAGATAAAATCGACTGCCACAACCACAAACTAAGGAGTGTTCTGTTTGGTTTTTCGAGACAGCGTTTCCCTGTGTAGCTTTGCGCCTCTCCTGGAACTCACTTGGTAGCCCAGGCTGGCCTCGAACTCACAGAGATCCGCCTGCCTCTGCCTCCAGAGTGCTGGGATTAAAGGCGTGCCCCACCACTGCCCAGAAGTTTTCAGAATAAAGTGACCTCTCCATTGTAGCTCTTTGCTTTCCTCGGGTTCTCTAGGTGTTTCCTCTTAGCTCCTTTCCAGAAACTTCCTTGACTTTTGGCTCTCATTCTTCCCTTTCATCTTTAAGGGCTGTGTAAGACTTTTGTTTAAAAACAAAACCGTCACTTGGTCTGTATGTCCTATCCGCCCCACCTTGTCTCTCTCTGTCACGTATGGCCTCTTCTGCTGTGTCCTGTGGGTGAGGGCATAGACACAGAAGGTAGCATATAGTGGGCACACACAAGAGCTGTGTTTCCTCCTGTCTTCTCTGCTTGGGATTCTTTTTCTCCTCCTTGCCAGATTCCTCATGGAAATGGTTCTTCCTGGATCTCTTTCTAAACATCGTTCACATCATAACACACTGCACTGCCCTCCATTCTCTTCAGCAGTGACATCTTCCCCAACAGTTCTCAACCTGGGGATCATGGCCCCTGGGGGAGGGCGGTATCCAAAGACTGTCTCACAGGGGTCACCTAAGACCATTGAGAAACACAGACATTTGTGTTACTGGTCATAACAGTAGCAAAATTACAGTTATAAAGTTGCAACAAAAATAATTTTATGGTTGGGGGTCACTACAACATGAGGAACTGTATGAAAGGGTGGCAGATTTAGGAAGGTTGAGAACCACTGCTGTACTTAAAAGTTCCTGACCTTTTCCCTCCTGGAAAAAATCAGTTTTTAAATTACAATTGAGTTTAAGCTTACCTTTCTGTAACAGCTGGCATTGTGCCCCTCCCTCTCTTAAATACAGTGCTTCATTCTTTATGTAACTTTCAATTCTCCTCCAGATAGTTCCTTACCATCGCTAAACCCTTAGAGATCTTATCCACTCAGTTGCATCTCCGATCATTTCTGTCATTCCTCTGACTTGAATTCTACTTACCTTACCAGACAGCTCATAGCTAGATCAATCATGTGTGTGTGTGTGTGTGTGTGTGTGTGTGTGTGTGTGTGTGTGTACATACACAGCTAGTAAAAATACTAGGTTAAACCATATGAATTTGCTGTTTTTATAAGTCAGAGGCTGTAACATACTGCCAGTTTCATATAATTGAACCTAATCTAAAAGTGTTCTCGGACTGAGGACAGAGCTCAGTGGTAGAACACTTACCTGGCATATATGAGGCCCTAGGTTTGATCCCCAGTGCTGGGAAAAAATAAAACCCCACTGTACTAATTTTTTTACCTGTGCATTTCCTGATGCAGAACCTTTTGATGGAACTAATACCGCCAGAGCTGTGCATGAAAAGCAGAAGTTTGATATGATCAAGGATCAGTTTTTAAAGGTAAACAGTGTATCCTATTGACTCTAGAGATGTTAGTGGACTAGTGTGCTTTAAAAATGAAAAAAATAAAGTTAGAAGAGTAAAGCCACTAATGTGACAAAAGAAAAGAAAAAAGATGTACTTTTCCTCCAGAGAAAGGTATTATAAGTTTTACGTTTTTAATAGGGAGCTTATTAAACTCACAAATGACTAAATAAAACTCAGTGGACTCCTTTTTTAAAGTATTGGGGCATTTATTAAAGAGAAGGACTTGATATGTGAATTGTGCTTTTTTCCCTTTTTCTGCTACTCCCACCATGACATTTTACCTTTGATACCTTTTGAAAATTCAAAAGGTACTTATAGGTTTGTGTCCACAGTATTGATTTATTTATCAGTAGTTTTGCTAGATGAGGTACTTGTCAGCAATGAATGGCAGTGTGAAAATGCATTGATAGAAATATGTAAGAATTAGGAGGGAAGGCTTCCTAGGAGGGAAAGGTCAGAGAACTGAAGATGTATTAGCGATACCCTTTTCACTATTTGGACAGACAGACAGACATTCATGTAATTAAAATGCAAGTAGTGTGCTGTAAGTTCTCTTCAAAGTAGGCCTTGCCTCATAACAAGCAAAGTGGAACATAGTTTTTCTTATTGCTCACTTATTCTTGATAGTGGATAAGCTTCTTTTAGGAATAGTTAGCAGTAAAGCTATTAGTTACTTGAACACCTAATGTCTTCATAAAATCGTGACCTGGATTTTTAGCATATGAACAAGAATTGCAGTATCTTTTCTTGTGAACTCTTTCACTGTTTCCAGGGGCATGCACCAAGTTTTATATTTACTCTTGCCTTCATAAAAATACCATTTTTTCCATTAAAGAAAAAAAAAAAGAAGCTAGTCTTTTCCCCCTTCTTAAATTCAAATTGAGTACTTTGCTATTTTAGATGAAATAATTTAATCTGTAAGTTACATTATTATTGTCACTTGTTTTTTTTGCCACCACTGTGCCCATTGTTTTTTTAAATCAATCCATAGAATATTAAATAATTGTTTCTTTTCCGGTGGTAATAAAATACCTTGGGAAATAAAATTAAGAAAAACAATCTAAACTTCTATGTAGATAGAACCACTGCTAATATTCTTTTAAACTTTTCAAAATCAGTCTTTTGTTCTGTGTCTAGTTTGTATTTTAAGATTAATTTTTAATTTTTTTCCCTTTCCTAGTCCTGGCAGAGATTGAAAAACAAGAGAGACCTGAACAGTGTTCTGCCTTTGAGAGCTGCTACTCTGAAGAGATAGCTGGCCTCTAGTTCTTAAACTCTTCCAAGAAATAAAGAACAATAGTTACATCCCAATGCATTTGTTTACCTCCATCATGGTTTATTTTTAATGTTGTTCTTGTTTTTGTTTTATTTTTAAAAGGACATACTTATATAAAGATTACATATTTTATTATGACATTTCCTAATAAACTCTTTGATTTAAAAATGTATTTTTGAAAATGTTTACATTGATGATTAGTAGTATTATGGCATGACTTTTCAGCATAAAATATATTTTGAGAAATTACCTGAACTAATAAGGTTTTGATATAATTTTAAGTACTTGTACCACATGTTAATACTGAAGAAGCATGTGGAATTTTGCAAAGGATCTAAGTAATACATATTTGCAGTGTAACTGGCAGTAGATAGTTGTTCAGCTCAGTTCTAGTCAAGGGAAGATTCAAGTCAGTTATTGAGTTACTTGAAGCAAATGAAATCTTGGACTCCTTGAACTCACTGTGGAGTCCTGAAATACTGGACCATTGCCTTAAGTCTTCTCTTGACTCGCTGGGGCAGCCTGTCTGTGACTGTGTCTGTACCAGTGTCCCATGAGCTCTTCACACCTTGCTCAGAGAGACTGGAGGTTGCTTTAGGTTTTGTGATGAAACAATACATTTTGCACTGTTGTAACAGGAGCACTAACAGCAGTTAGTGACTTGCTAATGGACTGAGTCTCTGACTCAGACACTTTGGAAAAATGAAGTTTCCTATGCTTTCTGAGAGCATAGTGCAGTGTACACTGTTGCTTTACCTCCGGTTTTCTGGTTTTCTTTTCCTCATGTTAAAAAAAAAAAACAGCAGAAAACTGAAACATCAAGTTAAGATTCTATCCTATTTGTAGAATCAGATTTCTGTGGATTATAATCTCAACTGGAATTTTTAGGCAGTAAGCCACTACCAAGTGTTTTAGATAAGACAATAAAATTATAAATAAAAGTTTAATGTTTATACAAAAATCTTTTTTAGTATTTCTTTTCCACATGAAAGTAGTAGCTTCAGATACAAGCTATTCTGTTTATTAAGACTGTTTTTAGTTATGTAAATATTTGTAAATTGGTTAGTATCTGTAAATTTAAATATAAAAAATAATCTTGAAGGCAGTTTTAACTTTTTCAAAGATTGCAGACTTCTTGTAGGCCTATGGTGGTACAATTTGTACCACTGAACTATTTTTTGCAGACCAATTAAAAAACTAAAATGTTCACTTTCTTTGACTTATAAAGGGTGCATATTTTCTTTTTCTTTTAAGTTCAAATTTTTGTATGCCGTCAAATGGAATAAAGTTTATACCTGGAAATTATTGAGGTGTAATTTTTTTGTGACAGTCACTGGTTTTGTAATGAGATGGATCTGAACTGGTCTGAATCTAATTCCCGTTAACCACTATATTTCTCTGGCTTTATTAGGAATAAAGCTTTCCACGTGGGTCAGTTTTTTAGATTACTAATCTGTAGTACTTTTGATGCAGTTAAGCGTTTTATATATGAATTCTTTTTCTTGGAAATGTTCCTGAGAGCTACTCCATGCTGTGCAGCTCTTCGTTCTCAGAATGTATTGAGTGTGATAGTTTAATGGTGACCCCAGGGAATGTTTGTAAATAGTGGGCACTTAGGGATGGGTGTTCTGCTTTGCAGCAGTATGACATTTAATAAAGCCTCAGAATTAACCACAGTGTGGACTCGTGCACTGCCACCCTGTTCTCGGTTTTCTGTGGCCCCACCCTACTACTCTTGAGCTGATTTGTTGTAACAAGTAGGCCAAAAAGCTCATAAATTTACATCCTGGAACTAATGGGCCAGCCTAAGATCATGTACTTGTAGCAGTCGAGCTGTATCAGGTAAGTGGGCTGTTAATATATGAGGCGGGGTTTAAATTTATTTCCAGTGCTGGGGATTGAACTCAGCCCGTGCCTGATAGGCAAGTGCACTACCCATTGAGCTAATATCTGCAACAGGAGACATTATTTTCAATTTCAATTTTGTGTGAATTTTACATTTTATTTTGTGTGTGTTGATTGCTCCATTTCTATATGTTTGTATGTGTTGTTAAAGTATTGTTAGTGTCAAAAGTGTGGACTCTGTAAACAATTCTGTTTTGGATTATTTGAAATAGGATCTTGGCAAAATCAGTGGTAAAAGAGCCTGCCTATCTACACCTTTGTTCACATGCTGGTGCACAGCATGCAAGCTGTTGTAGCTAGAGAGTAATACCTACTTTCCTGTCTCTACAAACTAAACTGTAAGTAGAATCCACTGTGATTAAAAATAAAGGTTTAGAGTTGTAGCCCCAAAGCCCTTCTCAGGAAAGGATACATTCCTGCCTCTTCACTACTACACAGGTCTGGCCTTTTTAGAAGCATTCGTTACATACTGTGGTTTGCCCTAGGTATTTGGCCAGCTTAGGAGCTTCTAAGAACCGGGTGGTGGGACAGAGATGAACGTCCATCGTCTGCTAGGTATCAACATACTCAGTAGGCTGCTGGAGAGGAGCAGCAAGTTCAAACCTGGAGATTTCAGAGAAAGGTGGTGATCCTGAATAAATAAATAGGCAGAAGGCGTTCTACTTGATACGGTGTAAATTCCTGATTTCTGAAAGGGGATTAGTCAGGATTTGATCTCGGAGAACCTTGGGCTTTAGTCCTAGAGCCACGGTTGAGAGTTTAAGCACCAGCTTTACATGATCCAATGAGATCTCGGTCCCATGGACACACCTTTGGGTAGTGTGAGTTTAAGAGGTTCTCTGGAACAGTGGGGCCTGATGGTTGGAAAGTGAGCCTTTGTATCGGGCGCCTCTAGCAAGTTTCCCATTGTCACCGTGCAAGCAGTGAGACCTTAAACTATCTACAAACTGGCACCATAACATCAGGAATAAGGGAAGCAAGTCCCTGGCCTCAAGGAACCATCCAGCAGCTCAGCTGGAGTGTAAAACCCGCCAGATCACTGGACGGAAGGCTGGGCAGCCGGGTTGTTCGACGCCCAGGTGCAGCCCTCAGCACTGCAGTCTGCCCCGGTCCCAGAGGCCACCCAAGATCTGCCAGGCGGGCGGGGCCCTTGGCAGGCGACCCGGACCGGGGAGAGCTGAGCCCGGGCCCCAGACGCTCAGTGGCGAAACTCTTGACGCCTTCTATTTAAAGGCTCGGGGCTCCCCCGCCCCGCGCGCCGGGAACCCGAGCAGCCCCGCGGCCCCGGCGAAGTGCAGTCAGACGGAGAACACCGGGCGAGGCGCGGGCAGCTCCGACTCCGGCCGGGACAGGCGCGATGGCGAGCGGTGACAGCAGACACGCCGCGGAGGGCTTCCTCGGCTGGGGTGCGGACCAGGAGGCGGCCCAGGAGCTGGAGACCGAGGAGTCGTCGGAGGGCGAGGAGGAGGAGGAGGCCGAGTCGGAGGAGGAGCCCGACGCCAGGTAGCGTGAGCCTGTTGTGCTGCCCACTCCACAGGTGTCTCACTGGGCCGCTGGCCGCCCCCGGGCCTTTTCCCTTCTCTTTACAACCTCAGGAGTTCATTTCCCTAGAGCCAAGCTCTCCCTCCGTCTGGGGCGCACCGCCTTCCTTAAAAACGTGAAGGTGGAGGGTTCCTGCTGTCAGCTGGAGTGACAGGTCCGCCTGCAGCAGAGTTCACAGTCGGCCCCCACCCCCACCCCCACCCCCGCCTCCTAGCTCCTTGTGACTTGCTCGTTTATTCTTGGAGACTTACTTGGGGTTCTGCCTAACCGCAAAACTGTGCTGGAATGCTTGCCTCTGGCTCCCCGCGCCGATCAATCTTGCCTGCCTGAGCGTGAGGAAGGATCTGGAGGCAGAGAAAGCTATGTCCATTACCTTCAAAGGTATGGCGGCGGCCTCCTGGAGTTCTAGCGCTAGGCTAGTTTGCTGTATGGAAACTTAATTTTGGTGCAAAGACCGCATACATTTCTTAGAGGAAAGAATCATGAAGGCCAGGTGTAATGGCCCACCCCTATGATTCCAATAATAGAAAGGCAGAAGCAGGAAAACCGTGATTTCAAGGCCAGCTGGGCTATATTGAGAGATGTTTCAGCAACTTCTGTCGTAAGATTCGTTCTGGTCCTAAATACCTACTTATCAATAAGGTGAATGAGATTAAGTAATACTATATATAAAAAAAGTGGGACTCTCTCCACTTTGTCCCTTTTCATGCAGGTCTAAAATGAGAATAGTAGTATGGGTGTCCTATTTTATCCTAAGCATGTGTCAGTCAATGATAGCTCTTCCTGGGTACTCCTATCAGAAGGCTTGGCGGGGAGGGGGAGGCAAGTGAATGTGTACCATTTCAGAATGCCCCACCGAGGCCAGAAGAGCTGAAGTTGAAGTAGCCCAAGAGTGGTACAGAAGGCTGGGGGTGAGGGGTGGGGGGATGGAGGGTGGGGAGGTGGCTCAGCTGGTACAGTGTTTACCTTGTAAGCACAAGGACCCAAGTTCCATCCCCAATACCTACGTTCAGTACCGGAACACTGATAAAAAGCCCAACATGGTGGCTTGGGCTTGTAATCTCCATGTTAGGGAGATGGAAACAGAATCCCTGGGGCTCACTGTCCAGTCAACCCCACCTGTTCAGTGAGTTCCAGGGCAGTGATAGCAGTATGACTGTCTTTAAAAAAGAAAGGTAAAGTGTATGTTGCAAGCAAGAAGGTAGATACACATAGTATAATAAGAGTTATAGTTCACTATGCTGAGGGTCATCACACAAGGTTCACACTCTACATTCCTAACTGTGGTCCTAAGCCTATCTCCCCAAGGTCAGGTCCAGTCTCTAACAGAAGTGTCTGATTGAGGGTCAGGATCCCGGTCTCTCCAGATGTGCAGAGCAGAGCCTTGCTCTTGGTCTCTGCTTATATACTGTCCAGTGGGCATCATGGGGTTTAGGACTGTGTCTTGTTATGGTGAGTGATGTCACTGGGTTCTGGTTATCAGGTGCAGCCTTGGGTGTAGTGGGCTCCTGACTAAGCTATTTTTACATGTCTAAAAGGCATTTTTTTTTTTTTTACTATGCTTATTACATTGGATGTGAGGAATAGTTCTCCACATGCATATACATGTAGTCCTGTGTATACACATAGTGTGACACTGATAAGGGAAAATAGTTAAAAGTCTCGAACCATAGGTTACATGCTTACCAAGCCAACTACCAAGAAGGAAGCAGCTTCTGCTCTCAAGAGCTTTGGGGGAAAAAAGAGAGAAATGATGAGGAATATCTGACTATATGCTAAAGAAGTTAGAATCCAAGCAGAGAATAAAGCATGATGTCTTAGTGAGGGTTTCTATTGCTGTGACGAAACACCATGACCACAAACAAGTTGGGACAGAAAGGTTTTGGTTGGCTTACACTTCAGCATTGCTGTTCATCGCTGAAGGAAGTCAGGTCAGGAACTCAAACAGGGGAGGATCCTTGAGGCAGGAGCTGATGCAGAGGCCATGGAGGAGTGCTGCTTACTGGCTTGCTTCCCATGGCTTGCTCAGCCTGTTTTCTTAGAGAACCCAGGACCACCAGCCCATGAGTGTCCCCACCCACCAGGGGCTGGACCCTCTCTCATTGATCACTGAACAAGAAAATGCCTCACAGCTGGATTTCATGGAGGCATTTCCTCAACTGAGACTCCTTCCTCTCTGATGACTCTAGCTTGAGTCAAGTTGATACACAAAACCAGTCAGTAAACATAGGTACTGTGGAAGGCCAGAAGGGAGGGTAGAGCTTCTAGAATCATGGAGTACTGGCCACAGGCTGGATTTCAGAAGATGGGCAGGGGATGCATAAAGAGAGTGCAGAGAAGGTGCTGATGGGAAATGGCTTCGGGAGGAGGGGATCTGCGACTCCCAGGCATGTAAAGGAGAGATTCTCATAGTGACATGTGGGGTACTCACATTCTTGCCCAGCCAATGTTTTTCAAAGTAAGGAGAAGCTCATTTACATTACAATGTGGTCATCGGACAGTGTCAGGCACCACTGCTGGGTTGCCCTCTGCCAAGAGCTAGGACCTTCAGGTGAGGATGTAACTCATCTGAGGTAAACTTCAGCCTGTCCTGACTGTAGGTGGTAATGTAGACTCTGCAAGAAAACAAGTCACAATAGGCAGAGAGGACTAAGGTAGGGGGTGATGGAGACCTGGAAAACCACCAATTTTTGACCTAGATGATGAGCAAACTTCTGAACAGGATCTGAGAGAACAGACGGCACTCGGAGAACAGTATTCTTGACAGGTAGAGTGGGAAGGTGAATGTCAGCAGTTTCTGTAAGGGAGGCAGCAGAAAGAGAAGTGATAGTTACAGTGTGGACTGTGATGGGCTAACAGGAAGCGGTGGTAGTTCTCTCTCTCTCTCTCTCTCACCCCAGTGTGGTCAGGAGTCCAACCACTTCATTGTGTGTGAGTTTAGAAACGTGGTCTGGAGTTCTGTGTTCCTCTGAGAATGGAAGTGAGAATTTGGAATAGGTGCTAGTAGATGGAAGGTGAGAGTCACCCTCTTTGGACGCCTGCACAGGAGTTTGACACTCAGAAGAGGGCCTTGTTATGCCAGGCACAGCGCCAGATGTTGACTTATGTTGTCTCATGTTAGACCCTCCCAGCAGGATGACAAGGCCATTGTCCTGTTCTGGAGGAGGAAACTGGAGCCTCATATCATACACTGAGAATGAAAAAAGGAAAAAAAGCAAGAAATCGTTAAGATGCAGTGTGAGCCAGCATGTGTACATAGCAAGTCAGGGTGCTTTGACCATTCTTTGTTTTGAGGAGGGGTCCTTCCTTATACCAGGGGAAACTGACTCCACTTAGCTTTTACTTTGAGAAGTCACTAGAGAAAGCAAGAAGACCTCATCTCCGTACTATAGTGGGGTTTCCGCCCTGCTTAAGCACAGACGTTGCCTAGGTTTTCTGAAAGGCCAGAAACTACAGTTACAAACTAATTGTGGCTGGGCAGTGGTGGCACACGCCTATAATCCCAGCACTCGGGAGGCAGAGGCAGGTGGATCTCTGTGAGTTCGAGGCCAGCCTGGCCTACAGAGCTAGTCCAGGACAGGCTCCAAAGCTACAGAGAAACCCTGCCTTGGAAAACAAAAACAAACAAACAAACAAAAACCCCAAAATTAATTGTGTTTTGGTCAATGTTGGATTTCTTGATCATGCTATATCTTATATTTTGAGACAGGGTCTCCCACTGAACCTAGAGTTCACTGATCTAGCGAGGTCGCCTGGCCAATGAGCTCCAGGGATCCACTTGTTTCTGCTTCTCCCCACCCCCAATGCCAGAGTTACAGATGACATTGCCCTGACCAGCTTTTATGTGGAGGCTAGGGATCTGAAGCGAGGTGCTCACGCCTGTGTAGCTGGCACTTTAGCAGCTGGGCCACCCCCCTCGCATTAGAAACTAACGTTTACAATGGAGAAGCATACACGAGTTTAAAAGTGGAAATGCTCTGAGCAGTGTTAACAGAATGGTGGACGGTGCATCTATTTGATATAATCTTACTAAGCCACAATACAATAGTTTTGTAATACAATACTTTCATAATATAAAATGATGTACCGGTAAATTTTTGTCACCTTGGTGCAAGGTAGGGTTGTGTAGAAAGAGGGAAAACTCAGTTCAGAAAATCCCTCCCTCATACTGGATGGACATTTTCTTGACTGATGATTCCTGAGGGATGGCAGGCAGTCCTGAATTGTGGGAAGGAAGCCAGTAAGCAGCATTCCTTTATGGCCTCTGTTTAGTTCCTGCCCTGACCTCCCTCAAGGATGGAGTGTGATCAATAAGCTACTGTTTATCACAGCAAGAGAAAACAAGAGAGGACAGACATCAACCATAAAATGAATATACTAGAGAAAGCCTATGAGATTAAGGCTTAACAAGGTTGATAGTGATTGTTTCCAAGTGATGCCATAATAATTGAGTAGAAATTGATTTGAATTCCTAATTTTTTTCCAGTGAATGCACAGTACATGGTATTATTAAAAAACCCACCTTTACTATTAAAATTCAAACCAACTAATTGAAATGCTTTTTTACCCTTCCAGGTATAATATGTAGAATTAGCTATCTTTATGGTCAATAAAAATATCCTGTAGGTGGAGTTTTCTGTCCCGCCAGTCAGTTCCCAAATAACCACACAGAGGCTTACTACTGATTATAAATACTTGGCCAATAGCTCAGGCTTGTTACTAGTTAACACTTATAGGGCTCTCCTGCCTAACCTCTACTTGTCCAGCTATTGGCCAGTCAGCTTCTTTATTAAACCAATCACAGTGACATATATTCACATAGTCAACGTAAAGGAATATTCCACAATATCCCTTCTAATGACAAAAATGCCTTTAGAGTTCAGAAAGCTCATTCTCATCATTTAAGGAACCAATTCCTGGCTGCTGCTTGCTGTCTCTCATGCTAGACAAGTGCTCTACCGGTGGGCTATGCTGCTGGCCCCAGGGTAGTACTAATTTCTAATTATTAAGTGGTCATGAGGATTAAATAAACTGAGAAAGTGTGGGGGCATACCTGACTCTCAGTAGCTCTCAGCAATTTTTAGTTTCTTAACGGCCCTCAGATAGGTCATTATCAGAAGCAAAGCCCTACTTTGGCCTGCCATTCATTAGTGAGGGGAAAGAGATGGAAGCAGCTTTCGGCTGAGCAGAGGTTTGTCCCGGTGGAGCTTATCTTGGCTCATGTAGTAGATATTTGCAGAGAGCCAGGGACTGTGATGCCTGCTGCAGACAAAGTAATTGAGAACTTACTACTGTCCTCAAGGAAGTCACATCCAGGGAAAGTAGCAGAAAAACACAATTATGTCATTAGCCATCAACAGGATTGAAGGGAAGTTTCTGTTGGAAGCACCTCGAAGTGCAGCGGGAATCCTAGGCTCCATCCTAGCTGCAGGAGAAGCTGCACCCCCGGACACATGATGAGGTGTCCCAGAAGGCTTGTATTCCACGCCTATGAAAAGAAAATGGTGTTGCTAGAATTTTATCCAAGACCATCTGCCAAAGCAAATTTGTAAAACCTACAGATCTTAGAGCCAGGAGAGGCCAGAGGGACATCTGTTCCCAGCCAATCATTTTACAGATTCAGAAACCCAGTGTCAAGGGACAGTTTTTTGAAGTGGAACCGCTTCTCATTGGTAGAACTCAGAGCAGACCCCAGGTGTCTGGACCCCAGCCTAATGCTCACCAGTTTGGTCCATCTGCAGATACTCGTCAGACTCCCACAGTGAGCCGGGTACTGCCTAGGCCCGAAAGACAAGCAGGGAGTAGAGAGAACAAAACGCACACCTCCTGAAACTGGTTTTCCAAAAAGAGTTAAGAGATAAAATAGAGCCGGGCGGTGGTGGCGCACGCCTTTAATCCCAGCACTCGGGAGGCAGAGCCAGGCGGATCTCTGTGAGTTCGAGGCCATCCTGGGTACCAAGTGAGTTCCAGGAAAGGCGCAAAGCTACACAGAGAAACCCTGTCTCAAAAAAACCAAAAAAAAAAAAAAAAAAAAAAAAAAAAAAAGATAAAATAGAATGTCCCAGGTGGATGTCGGTTCTCTGGAGATAACTACAGCATGGCAAAGGACAGGATGGTGAAGGAAGCCCCTCTGCCAGGCCACATCTGAGCAGGGCCTGAAGGAAGGTGTCTCTGGCCAGTGGAGATCAGGAGCCATGGCACTGGGGTGGGAATGTGTGGTTGGCTTAGGAGCACAAGGAGACGAGGCTGCGGGAGTGGAGTGAGCAGAGTAAAGGGTCGTCAAAGGTGAGTGCCAGAAGCCCGGCTGCAGATCTGGGGCTGGGGAGGTGGCTCAGTGGGTAAAGCCCTTGTCATGAAGTGGGAGGAGTGAGTTGGGATCTCACTCCTCATCTCATCACCAATGGCCTGCCTGTGTCCCAGTGCTCAGCAGATGAGACAGGGAATCCCTGGGGCAAGCTGGTTAGTTAGACTAGCCAAACCTTTGAGCTCTGGGCTCAAGTGGAATATTCTGCTTTAATATAAAAGGAACGATTAAGGAAGTCACCCAATACTGACTTCTGGCTTCTTCCCGAACACACATGTGCAACCACCCGCCCCCACATACACACACCACACACCCTCTACCACATCCTTACACCACACACATCACAGGCTGTGGTTGGGACTTAGGTTTTATTCTCAGTAAAACTAAGAAGCTCTGTTCTCTCTATCATGCCATTCGGGAGTCAAAACAAAGCATTTTTAGTGGCGGTTGTGGCATTTCCTTAAAGACTAAACACCAGTGGGTCCACACTGTTGTTCATCTAAATTTTTAGAGCTCACCAGGTGCAAACACTGTCTGAATGTGTCAGACCCACAGTCCCCTGTGTGCAGAGAGATGTGTCAACAGACACTCAGTTTTCTTTTGTTTTAGTTGGTTTCTGACTGAGCCCATTTCTTTCCGTCTTCCCTATTGAGAGCTGCTGGTATTCCATGAGAGTATACAGCAGTGACAACTAGTGCTCAGAAGGTCAACCTATCAGAACTAAGGCTTCTGTTAGAGGAAACCATCACACAAGGCGTTATGGAATTCCTGCCTTTTGAATGAACTGGCTGTCTCTTGTTGTAAACTTCTTGTACAATAACAGCTATGATTCTCCTCATTTACCGAGCATCTCCATGTCATGTGTACATGTAATCTCAGGATTGCATCTCAATCTTGGGCACAACTTTCCCTATACATTTGAGGTAATTGGACAACTGTCCCCAGCTGTGTTTATTCTTCATTAGCTTACATCTGGCCAGGGCCATTCTCTGGACAAAAGTATTTCAACAAAGATAACTTATTATCCAAGGACAAGCTGCACATCGATAAGAATTAGCTCACCTCACTTACAGATAGAGAAAATAACCACTAACAATTAAATCCTCAACTCTTTACCTTCATCCTGGTTTATTTACACATGACCCTAATTTGAGAGATTTACTGCTCACATTCCTGGGAAGATGTTTTAGCCATCTGCTAGTTACTGAGTTAAGGCAGTTACTTCCCACTGATCTAAGGAGATTGTCAAGGCCAGGCAGGGGATAGGTGCCAAGCTTCCTTCTTGTGAAAATTAAGTTTTAGTTCCTCCTCAGGCAGGTGCTATTCCTAGATTCCCTAATTGGTTTTAGCCTTTAGCTGACCCTACCAGAGAACTCCCCTTTAGTCACTCCCCTTTTTGGGTTGTAACTGGAAGCTGACAATTATTGCTTTATGTGTGGATCCTTATCACCTCTCTCTGCACCCTGAAAACTTTAAGCCTCGCATTGCTTTACCAAGGAATTACTGCTTGTGTATATATACTGGTTCCCTCACAGCACTGGGAGAATTATTTAGAAGAACAAAGATGAGGATGGAGATGGAAAGAACTAGATAGAGATGAGAGAACAGCAGGAGGGACTGAGAGCAGGAGGGACCGAGAGGAGCTAAGAATGAGAACAGAAAAGAAACTGTGTAGATAGAATTGACTTAGAAGAATAAAGTGAATGGACTAAAGAACTCAGTGTGCTTAGATTCATTTTATATCTCTCAGATTAGTATCCTTAGTCGCTTGTAGCTTCTGTTCTGGACCCTGGTAGAAATCTCCTCAGGGCAGGTACTTGGGGAGAATTCATTACTTCCCCATGACTACTCAGGAACCTTTGATTGGTTCTGTTTTACAACAGCTTCCGTGGGTCAAGGTTATTTTCTGTATGGAAGCACAGGGGTGTTTATAGCAGTACCTAAAACTTAAAAATCATCTTCCATTGCAGCATTAGCAGGCACGTGTAAACGTGCCGATGTGGGCTGATAGCATTACACTTCCTAACAGCATTCTGATGTAACTCGTCACAGGGAAGCAAGCTCTTGGGAGATGAAGGTTATCAGTACAGAGCAGTCTGTGTCACATGTCTATCTGTGTGGTGTCTTTCACTGGCTTGCTTACCAAGGTGTTCTGACAAGTGTGTAATTTGAGCTAGCCCTCTTCTGAGGTCAGTGGAAAGCACTTGGGGTAGGGTAGGGGTGCCTGGCTGCCTGGGATGCCAGAGGCTGAGGGAGGAGAGAGGCCAGAATGCTAGGAGCTGCTGAAGTGTTGGTTGTCGTATGTCCTTGGTGAGACTTTGACTGAACAGTGAGGGAAAAAATGCAAGAACTGGAATTAAATTGTTTTCCTTGAACACAGCAAACCTACTAAAGCATAGGGCATACTGAGAAAGCAGCAACAGCAAAATTGTGTTGCCTGGCTGTTCTGAGCGTGCGCTTAGGGAAAGCATGGTACCTCAGACATTAGAACAAAATCCTTCTTCCATGTCAGAAAACTTAGAGTCAGATGTAAGAGACCAGCTGTGATTTGTGCATGAAAAGAATCTTTTGTGTAGTCCAGTGTTAATAGAAAGAAATACACTGTCAACCACATAGATAATTTAACTTCTCTCTCTCTCTCTCTCTCTCTCTCTCTCTCTCTCTCTCTCTCTCTCTCTCTCTCTCTCCCCCTTCTTCTTTTTTTCTTCCTTCCTTCCTTTCTTTCTTACTCCTCCCCTGCCCTCCACCCCCTGAGACAGGGTTTCTCTGTGTAGCAATCTTGGCTGTCCTGGAACTCACTCTGTAGACCAGGCTGGCTTCAAACTCACAAAGATCCACCTGCCTCTGCCTCCCTAGTGCCGGGATTAAAGGTGTGCACCACCACGACCCAGCAGTAATTTAACATTTAAGTAGCCACTGAAGTTTATACAAAGAAACATATGACAGCAATTTTAATAATGTATTTTATTTAATGCAATAGTCAAGGTCCTACTTGTAATGCATATTTGTAAAATATAGTCAGTAGATCTGACCATGAGCTCAGAGTATATATGCCAGAGTCTGTGTCAGATATCAGGACATTAAATGATAGTGTCGAGGAGTTCAGTCTGGGGAGGGGAAGCACTGACTTTCACCACGATGTTAGATTCATTACACAAAGGTAATTATTTATCAAAGAATAGGTAAAAAGACTCTTTTCCTAAGTTAGAGTTAGAAAGGTTTGGTAGAGCAACACTAGCTAATGAGAAAGGTCAACCAAGCATGATGTGTAGCTCAATACACCTCAGGTTCCCACTCACACCTCTTGTGCTGCTAATGCTGCTGTAAACTTTGTACCATCCAGGATCACTCGGGATGGCCCAGGGTTGAGAACATTTGCTGACGAAGCGAATGCATAAGTGAATGAGTGTGTGAGTAGATGTAATTGGGATACATACCTGAACTTGGATCAGGTAGAATATTGCTGGTTGCTGACCACTTGTTTAACCAGGGATTGACAATGCTCAGTGACTCTAGATACAGTAGCCAGGAGGGGACAGTGATAAGTACTAAAGGATGGTTGAGTTATGTTGTCTGCAGGAACATCCCGGTCTTCTGTGACTTGTCCCAGAGCTGCCCCTAGACAGTGGTTCTCCACTTGTGGGTTGCGACCCCTTTGGGGGTCACCTATCAGATATCTTGCATGTCAGATATTTACATTATGATTCATAACAGTAGTAACATTACAGTTATGAAGTAGCAATAATATGAAGTTTTATGGTTGGAGGTCACCACAACATGAGGAACTGTATTAAAGGGTCACAGAATTGGGAAGGACGGGGAGGCCAGTTCCCACCTTTTAAAGGGTTCCTTCCTATGAGGAGGAGAGAGGAATAAGAAACTTTCAGATAGAAAGATAGCGGAGAGGAGAAAGATAGAAACACAGGATAGCTTCGGGAGGACCTGGATCAAAATCCATTGGCCCCTTTTGCCCTTCAAAGGGTCTTTTTATAACAATGCCAAGGAGTGGGGAAAAGACCTCCCCCTTGCTAGATCAAAGCATACCTCACAGCCAAGTGCAGCCCCTTCCAAACACCTGGTAACCATGCCCATGGTCCAATCATTCCCCTATGCAGCCCTGCTGGGTAAAGCAAGCTCAGATTCTTGGACCCTGAGTAAGTTCTCATAGGAAACCTCTGTGGGTCTCTACAGGAAGGTTAAGAACCACTGCCCTAGACTGACCCTTTAGCCAGATCATAGATGAGGGCTAAGAACAGCTTTTGCTTTTTGCTCAAAGAAGAATTCTCTATTAAGCCTACTGGAATGCCTCCAGTTCAAAAATTCTATCCATTGATCTGGTAAAGTCCAATACATGTGGGAAGATTAATCAACACGGCCCTACCTACCAAGTGAAACCTCAAAACCTCCTGACCCACAGACCCCTATGCTTTGTTTGTATGTGTTTTCTTTAAGAAACCCCACGTGTTTACTGTCACTCAACATTCTGTACTATAAGTATTTCTAATTTTTATTTGTAAATTTAAAAACAAGTCATGTACACTCACCACAAATTCCCTCTTAGTGACTGATCTCACTAGGATACTTAGAGTTATACTGATTTGTAGGTAAAAATAATCCCTCCTCTTCCAGAAGAGCACCCCTAGTAAGTGAAGAGCCTTATCCCTCAACAGGTGTATACTAGGTGTACTCAGGGCCGGGTGTGTAAACACGGAGTGAACAAGAGGCCAAGTTTCTACTGTATCTACTCCAGACCCTGGAGTGGGCAGATAGCTGTTCGTCACTGAAGTCACTGCACGGTGAAGTGGGTCGGTCCCGGGAGCTGAGGGATGGGTCTGTTCGCACCCCTCGTGGTTTTTTCTAAGTCTCTGGTCCCTGCTGCCAATCCACCCTCCACCCACAGCAAAAGCTGCTCACTGTTCTGCCATGGACTTGGCAGGAGAGCCTGGCTGCTGATGGCGCTCGCCCTGGAGGACACTTTGATGTCATCTCCCTGACCCTCTTATGTTCGGGACCAGTGACAGAGGCCCACAGAAGGGAAGGGGAGTCAACACTGGCTCAAGGAACACCTCACTCATTCTGGGCCCTGTCGCTTGTTATCTTGTGTGATGTTTTAAAACAACAGTTCAACAGTACCTACTGGCTTTGCTTTCACCCTTATTTTGTGAGAGAGAAACTGGAGGGGAAAATACGGAATAATTTACATAATTTCAGCAGCTTGCAGGATATAAACAAGGATGCTAGCATGCTCTTTGGAAGAATAAGTCCTGGAACTCTGTTTGTCTTCAGGTCATGTGTAAATATACACAACACAGAATAGACAATGTATGTAAAGACATGTACTCCTTATAGTGCTTATTAAACAGATGCCTGTTCTTCACTAGCCAACTTCTTTTTATTTGAGCATAATTTTACTATTTATTTTTTTATTATTTTTAAAAATTATGTGTATGTGTATTTGTCGGTTTGTGGCTACGCACACATGTATGTGGGTACCTGCAGAGGCCAGAAAGGGTGTTGGAACCCCAGGAGCTGGAGTTCATACAGGTGGTTGGGAGCCACCCAATCTGGGCGCTAGGAACCAAACTCATGTCCTCTGCAAGAACAACACGTGCTCTCAACTGCGGGCCCTCTCTCCAGCCCCAATTTCACTACTTTAAAATGATTATTTCAATTTCCTTTTTTTTTTTTAAAGCACAAGCATAAAAGGCCTGGGAAGTAGCTGCTAACCCTGACCAGCACTTTTGCTATATTAGGTTTCTTAATGTGTCATAGAGTCAATCTTACAATTAAAAATAGACATTAGGCAACCCAGCGTACTTGGGTTTCGTAAGGTCAAAGCTGGCAACACCAAAACACTCTTCTACATGCCAGATAGGACCACGTGATACACATTTAGTGGGAAATTACGATAATATCCATGAAATTCTGATACATTCTTTAAAAGACAGATTTTATGTTAAGTGTCAGGTAGTAAATTTTTAAGTTTTTCAATCTAACTTCCTTTTTCTTTTGTATTTTAAAAAATATTTTTATTTTTTTGAGAATTTCATATATGAATATAATGTATTTTCATCATATCCACCCCTCATTCCTACCCTAACTACTCCAGATACACTCCCCATGTACTTTTTTTTTTTTTTTTTTGAGCTAGAGTCTCATATTTTAGCTCAGGCTGGCCTAGAACTCACATGTAACCCAAGCTAGCCTCAAACTCATAGCAGTTCTACTGCCTCAGTTTCCCAAGAGCTGGGATAACAGGTACATGTCATCTTGGGTATGGCCCTGGGACAGAGGGCCCTAGGAAGGAAGAGATGGGGGCTTAGCATTGAGTGGGTCCCATTTGTGGCTGTACAATTATACCCGGTCTTTCTTGCTGGCAGGAGGGGACACCGGCCACCCTCCAGGAAGCTGCAGAAAAGATCCTCCTCCAAACCCTTGTCACCAGGTGTAGCTAGAGTTTTCCTGACTGGCCCACAGTCAGGGCAAATCTCTCTCACCTGCCAGTCCCACAGCCACTCAGACCTGACCAAGCAAACACAGAGACTTATATTGGTTACAAACTGTATGGCCGTGGCAGGCTTCTTGCTAACTGTTCTTACAGCTTAAATTAATTCATTTCCATAAATCTATACCTTGCCACATGGCTCGTGGCTTACCAGGATCTTCACATGCAGCTTGTCATGGTGGGGGCTAGCAGTGTCCCTCTGACTCAGCCTTCCACTTCCCAGCTTTATTCTCCTCCTTGTCCCGCCTACACTTCCTGCCTAGCCAATGGCCAATCAGTGTTTTAATTATTGACTAATTAGCAACACATTTGCCATACAGAACATCCCACAGCAACCAGGTCCCCAGAGAAAGTGACATTCTTACTTCCTAGACTCCTTAAAATAAAATCTAAGATTAAATGCAGGAGAAATAACATGTACAGAGTTAGTTATGTTGAGATGTAAACTAAGCCTGCCTGGCAACCAAATGTGTGGTTAAACTGATTGGCTGATAGAATTAGGATCCCCACTTTATTTATATACCTGACTTTTTGGAGAAAAAATACGAGTGGAGTCTTTTGGACACCACCACACGCAGAGGGATGAGGTCACAGCTGAGGGAAAAGGGGTCTTATTTAAAAACTTGTCAGGTTGAGTGGCCTAGCTTATCTTAGAAGAAAATGGCAAGAAAGGGCAACCACTTCTTAGACTTCTCTGTTCCCTTCCGCTCCAGTTCACAATGCTCGCTCAGCCTGCCTGCTCCCATTTGTCAACCCCTAGGCTTCCTTAGACTGACTTCTGCCATTTAACTGCTTAGAATCCCAGCTCAGAAGCCTGGGCTTTGGGCAGAGAACAGCTCCTGAACAGATTCCATATTGCTAATGGAGCCTCACCTAGGTTGTGGTCTCCAGATGAGTGTGCTGAACTTTTGTCGGGGGAGGGGACTGTGAGTTGTTACAGAAGCTAACTGACCAGTGTAAGCAGAGGATGATCTGGTCGACCAGAGGCTCCTGGGAAGGATAGAAAACAGAGCTCCTCAAAGTACGCCTCAGAACAGGTCTCATGATTTACTGTAACTCAAATATAAAAAGACAAGCCAGTTTAAAATTGAGAAAAGGGGCCGGGCGGTGGTGGCGCACGCCTTTAATCCCAGCACTCGGGAGGCAGAGCCAGGCAGATCTCTGTGAGTTCGAGGCCAGCCTGGGCTACCAAGTGAGTTGCAGGAAAGGCGCAAAGCTACACAGAGAAACCCTGTCTCGAAAAACAAAACAAAACAAAACAAAACAAAAAAAAAAAAAAAATTGAGAAAAGGATCCAAAGAGACTATACAAAGTCCACTGAACATAAGAAAACATGCTCACTGTTGTGAACCATTGGAAAAAATGCAAATTAAAACCACAAGGGAATGAGCATTGGTAAGGGTGACAACTCAAATGTACACCAACTAATGAACATTAATGAAAATATGGCCCATACAGGAGAATGTTATTTCATCATAAAAGGGAACTAAGAATTTTGACATGCTACAGTATGGATGAACTTTGGAAACAGCAGGCTAAGGGAAAAGAAGCCAGAGATGGAGGATCATGTATTTTGTGATCCCATTTATACAAAATATCCAGAATAGCAAAACCATAGAGACAGAAGGGATATTAGTGGTTGCCTAGCACTGAGAGAGAAATGTGGTGTTTGTTACCACATTCGTGGAGAAGTAATTGAAGAAGACATTCAAAATCAACCTTTGGCCTTTGCGCGCGCGCGCGCACACACACACACACACACACACACACACACACACACACTGTTAGAAGTTTGATAATGAAACTCTCAGTTATTACTGGTCACTAGATGTCAGGCTGCCTGTGGCCACTTCCATCCCCACAGTCCAACACTGCAGGAACTGTAACTTCTACTGTTACCCTAGAGAAAACAGAGAGCCACCAGCTGCCTCCTGAGGGGTGAATGGTGTGCGGGCCACCCCTGGGGCAGCATCCATCACTGCCAATCTGTCTTCCCAGAACCCCTCAAGTGAGGGACTCTCTGACTGGGAGGAGAGATCAGTTGCTAGCCTGCCAGGGAGGACTTGAGGGGCACTGAGTCAACTTCCTTCAGGCTCATTCCTTGGTTCTCAGCTCATTTGACATGTGACCTAGTAGAGTTTGCTCTTTATATAGATATTTTGCATTTTATTGAAACAATGGGACAAACTATTAATATGTCTCAAAGTTACTCTGAAAAAGTCAGCAGCAAACAAATACAGCCATATGAAGTATCTTCTCCACTAAGTTCTAGCAGGTTCTGACTGGTTATACTGTGCGTTCTAGCCTGGACTTTCCATTTCATAGTAAAAGCAACCAGGAGGGGTGCCCAACACACTCTCTTATACATGAGGGTGTCTGCTTTGGGGTTTCAGAGCTCTGAGGAAGTCCCTCAGCTATCTGGTATTGTCAGAAAGTGAATCCCTTCCACTCCTGATTGTAGAAACCAGGCCAATCCCTTTCTGGAGAATGGTACCTCAGCTCACAGTGTGGATAACTCCATGGTTTATATAAGAGTTGCAGTGGGTAGAAACAGGATTCAAGAGGTGTCAATTCTCTTCTCTGTTAACATGGACATAGAGAGTCAGGGCCCATTTGTTCGGTGTTTGAAGAGGGGGACATGGGACAGGTACCAACATTTGAAAGACCTACCTACTCAACTTTGTTTCGCTTTTGGGGGGGCACTAGTGTATTACATGGCATTTGTTTTTATCTTTGAAAGTTATTGGTTAATTTTACTAGTAAAAGAAAGTGGTAAATATGTGGCTGGGAAAATGGCTCAGTGGTTAAGAGTCCCTTCTGCTCTTCCAGAGGACAACTTTGGTTCCCAGAATCTATGGTAGGTGGCTCATAACTGCCTGTAACTCCAGCTCCAGAGGATCTGATGCCCTCTTCTGGCTTCCATGGGCACCCATACACATTTAGCATATACACATACATACGTATATACACACACAAATACATCTTTAAACGATACTAAATAGATTCTATAAACTATTCAAAGTGAGTTTTTGTTGTTTGTTTTGTTTTTTTGTTTTCCGAGACAGGGTTTCTCTGTGTAGCTTTCCCTGGATCTCACTCTGTAGGCCCGGCTGGCCTCGAACTCACAAAGATCAGCCTGCCTCTGCCTCCCGAGTGCTGGGATTAAAGGCGTGTGCCACCATCGCCCATCAAAGTGAGTTTTTAAAAGAATCACATTAGCTAAAATTTCTGAGATTAATTTGGCATATGAGATGGTGTCCAGAAAAAGAGAAGGGATATAATGTTAAATAAAAGTTGTTTCTTAGGATGGGAATCCCAAAGCACACAAGGTAGGGGTGTGTGTGTGTGTGTGTGTGTGTGTGTGTGTGTGTTTAAGGGGGAAGAGATAACATCAGATGGGGTCTGAATGAGGGCTTATACCCAAGTCTGTTTATAAAGCTGTAGAGCAGTCTTCCTTATACCAGCTACCCAAGGCATCACCCCTTGCTCAGAAGTCTGCAGGCGAATCCTCCGGTCTCAGCGCCTGAGCCCTGCTCCAGCCTATCCTCCCATCCAGGCTCCACACCTCATAAACACCCTGTCTCTTCTCCTTCTCTGGGAGACAGAGATTAGAAGGAGGAAAAGCAAGAAAATAATCTTTCCTTGGAAAAGTGCCTCTTCCTTTGTTCCGAGTTTAATTCTTAATCTCCGTGGAACTAATTTTCTATGCCCAACAACAACAAACAAAGAGCCCCCACCTAAAGTAAGGACTCCAACACAATGCTGTAGACTCTGGGACTGGGGCTGTCATCTGGGGGTAGCTGTGTTGAGTGTGGACTGGGGGGTGGGAATGGGTGAGGAAGAGGAAGGAAAAAGGAAGAGGAGCAGGAGGAGGAAGAGGAAAGGGGTGAGGAAGGAAGGAAGACATGTAGAGAGAGGCAGAGAGAGCAGCTTTCTTAACTCCTTTGGGTTTCCTGCTTCCCCCATCCCACCCTCCACCCCCTGCCTTGAGGCCCGAATACACTCTTGGCATTTGGATTCTATTAGAAATCTCTGTTCTCAAACAAAGAATGAATGATGAATGAGTGCTGTATGGAAGACTAATATCAACATGTATCAGTTTTGCTTAGTTATACTTTCCAGAGGCAATCATTATGAAAGAGATGTCTGCCTTGATTATAGCCTTATTAATTAATTAGAGTGGGACTTCAGATCTTCAGAGTAGGGACTGCACAGTTTGAACCCAACAGGGGAAGGAAAAAGTGAGAGAACAAACATCCAGAACATTCGTTAGAACAGAATATTCAGATGTCCCTCAGCTTATGTTGGGTTTAACGTCCTGATAAACCCCTAGTGCGCTAAAAACATTACAAGTCAAAGTGCATTTACTGCAACTCATGCAGTGGCCATCACTGCTTAGCAGCAGAGTGTGCAGGGTGTCAGTCATTTACCCTCGTGGCACATGGCCTGGCTGACTGGGAGCGGCGGCGGCTTGCTGCTACTGCCCAGCATCAAGACAGAATATTGGATGAGGAAAAGATCAAAATTTGAAACATGAAGTATGGTTTCTAATGAACGCTTACTGCTTACACACCGCCATATATTTGAAAAATTGTAAGTCAAACCATTGACAATCTGAGGCTGGGGCATTTTATACTTATTGCCAAACAGTGTTAGGCTCCTGTTTAACCTTCAAGCCCAGGAAAGGGAGGGGAAATATTAACTTTCATTTGCACAAAGTCAGTCTGCTTGCCTTGCTATAGCAAAATGCCTGAGACTGGGTAATATATACTCAGCAGAACCTCACTGTCCACAGTTCTGGAATCTGAGAAGCCAATGAGCAAAATGCCACAGATGTGACTGGTGACTGGACCTTCTTGCTGAGTCCTTCCACACATGCTGGAAGGAGCAAGAGCGCCCTTCACACTCTCTCAAGGGCTCTGGCCCCTGTTTATGAGGACTCCATCCTCAGGACCTAATTACCGTAACCCTCCCAATATGGTCAATTGCTGATTTATTTTCTTGAATTTTGGGGACACATTCAGACTGCATACAGCTGTGAGTGGTAAGCTAGGGCTCGAGCCTGAGCCCTTTTGGAAGTAAAGATGCTATTTCCACCGTCCCATGTTATTTCTAGCCCGTGGTGTGGCACATATGATGCTAAAGAGACAAGTTTCCCACTCAAGACTTCCTGTCAGATAAAGACACAAGATAAACATTAACTACAATGATACAAAGTAGCCTCAAGAAACACTGGGACAGAGTTACCAAGGCAACACTCACTAGCCAGCGCTGGGTTCCAGGAACCCTCAAGTACTGTAGTTCACTATTAAGGCAATGAGCTCACTAGGAGCCAACTTGGTCATATGCTGACTTTCTAAAACCAGGGGAGGAAGTGTTGACAAGGGAATAGGAAGAATGTGAGGCTCCTCCTCGCACTACTGATAGAAATGCTATCCAGAGGGAGAACTTGGAAAATATGTCAAAAAAGCCTGAAAAATAATTTTGCTTTTGATCTTAAATTTTTATTTCCTAAAGCATTATTCTATGGAAACAAATGTGTAGAAAGTTGTGTCTTTAAAGATTTTTTGCTAGAGCACTTGTGTATTTTAAGAAACAAGAGCTCACTGTGTAGCCCAGGCTAGCCCTGAACTTATGATCCTCCTGTCACAGGCTCCCTAGTGCTGGGAGTCCGGGCAGGTGCCAACATGCCCAGCTCACCACAATCTTTCTTATAACATGGAAACAGTCTAAAGGTTCAGAAGGGTACTGGGTAAATCAAATGTCATAGTGTATGATAATAAACTGTATTTCTCCAAGAGTGTTCTTTCTACCACTCACAAGGTCAAAACCGTTTTCACAGTGTTCTAGGCCGTATTCACATACTCCCGTGTGAATGCAGTGCATAGGAGAAACTCATTGATAAGTTCTTGTGTTCTATGTAGCAGCTGGTTGGGCTGCTAGTTTCAAGTTTTGTGTAGGATAAAGAAAATGCCCACACCTGCTTCAGATCACAAAAAACCTGATCTGCTCCTGATCATCAGCAGGGAAGAAGTCCGCAGCAGAAACAAGCAGGCCAGCATTCACTGGCCAGAATGTCCCAAATGCCCATGCCCTGGTTACTGCGCAGCCTCACAGAGGAGGCCTGCTGTGGAACACACCTGCATCCATTGCAGCTCTTCTGTGACAATGACCAAGTCACGTTGTGCAGCAAATGTTTCCACAGAGCACAAGCAGCGTGTGGTATATGGGATACAAGAGGCTGCTGTGTTATAGGGTAAGGAAAATCTAAAGGAGTCTAGCCAACTCCTGATTGGTTGAGTGATTGACTGACTGACTGATTGATTGATTGGACAGATATACTGATTCTCTAGAAATAATTCCCTGGGAGTTGATTAAGACATACCACAATAGCCAGGCAGTGGTGGCGCATACCTTTGATCCTAGCATTCAGGAGGCAGAAGCAGGAGGATCTCTGTGAGTTTGAGGCCAGCCTGGTCTACAGAGCGAGTTCCAGGACAGGCTCCACACTACAGAGAAATCCTGTCTTAACAAAAAACAAAACAAAACAACAACAACAAAAAGAAATACCACAATAAACTAAATCTTCTACATCAAGGCTAAAGAAAACACATGGTCAAGGCTAAAAAAAATAAAAAAAAAAACAAAAACAAAAAAACAAAACAAAAAAAGAAAAAAAAATGCCCATAATCATCTGGACATCAGGGGAAAAGTAATTCCAAGGGTCCGTGTTATCCTTTTAAAAAACATTTCACTGGGTGAACGCAGATTTTTTTTTTTTTAAACTGGAGTTTTATAAATTTGTGGGTGTTTAAGAAGAGATGTTATGGGAAATTCAACTTAATTTTTAGAACTACTTCAGAGCTATCTAGGCAGCTTCATGTCTCAGAAGGCTGCCCCGGGGGATGTAGAGTTTTACCGTCATCCCATCTAGCCCAGCAGCCCTCTTCATCAGAACAGGTTCAACTGGTGGACCTGTCCTACAGACTTTCAAGTTTGAGATGACCACCCACCAACAAGTGCTTCCTAGTGTACCAACAGCGTTCCAGGGCTGCATTCAGGCTGTTTCCTGTCCCCTCTGGGATTTCAGAGTCTCCCTGGTGCCCGGCCTTGCTGCCTGCTGCCTCTGTTTTAAGCAAGAGGGCTCTGTGTTCTCCTTCTCCAGTGGTGGCCTTCAGCTGGCTGGTGGGACAGTCCTCTAGGCCTGCTGGGGCATTCTCATTGGGCAACTCCGCTGACAGGTGTCCATGGTAACCAGGTCCTGCAACCAGCCTAATGGCAGAATTTGACCTATGGTCATCCTCTAAAACACAGCAGGGAGTAAGAGTGTAAAATGCCTGGGCAACGGCTGGGGATAGTGAAGAGAGCGATGCCAAGTTTAGTGGCCAAGATCCTCTCAGTTGTGTTCTTCAGAGAGATCCTCCAGGTTCCGTTTCCACACTGGAGAGGAAAACCAACTGCTTTCAAAAACCGGGAGCTTTGCACACATACATTGTATAACATTACTTCAAGAATGAAGAATTCTCGCTCTCTCTCTGTCATGTGTGTGTATGTGTGTGTTCAGACATGAAGAGGTCATAGGTGTGTGTGTGTGTGTGTGTGTGTGTGTGTGTGCGCGCGCGCGCGCGCGCGGCTGCGCGTGCGCGTTCAAACATGAAGAGGTCATAGGCCAGAGGTCAACCTAGGGTGTTCTTCCTCAAGAACGCTGTCCACTTTTTAAATAGAGACAGGGTCTCTTCCTGGGACTTGCTAACCGGGATAGGCTGCTTGGCCAGAAAGCGCCAGGAATATCTCTACCTTCCCAGTGCTGAGATTCTAAGTATGTGCTACCACGTCTGGCTTTTTGTATGGATGTTGGGGACTGAACTCAGGTCCTCCAGCACAGCAAACGCTTTACTGACTGAGCTATCTGCCATATACGACTGAACATATTTTCTCCTACTGTACTTGCAGAAAATACAAAACTAATGATGTTATTGAGTTACCATCTGGAGCTGGTCTACAGAAAATATCCAAAGAGTTGTCAGTAACTGCAACAGTATGATTAATTTCCCTGAAAAGGATTGCTGGCAGCATAGTTATAGAACTACAGAAGAATTCAGCGAAGGAACACTTGGAAAATCAAAGAGAAGGTGTATGGTTGTGCTCTGTCACAATTTTCAGTGTACGCTCAGGGCGTTTCTCTCCATTGTAGGAGGGTAGTTCCTGGAGCTCCAGCGAGACTCCCCTCTCTACGGTTTATCCAAACAGACCCGGGAGCTCTAACTCACCACACCTAACTACATATACAGACAATTGCTGAGCCCATGTACCAGTCACGGTTCTCCAGAGGAACAGATAGAAAGAATATGTGTTACAGAGGGGATTTGTTAGAATGGCTTACATGATGCATGCTGGGTAGTCAAACAATGACTAGCTACACGCTAGAGAGGAAGAGAATTGCTTCGGTGCATAGAGGCTGAATGCCTTGCCTTGGCTGTCTTATTCTGGTGCCGGAGGCCTGGACTATGCTGGAGGAGTCCTGGTCTTTCGTCCACTGGAGGAAGTGGGTTCTGAAGGCCAACATAGCAGCAGGAGAGAAGGCCAACAAAGGGAGCTCTGGTGCCCCCAGACCTCTGTATCGGGGCTACTGTTGCCCACTCTGGGGGAGGGGAGGGTCCTCCCAGAAAATACCCCACAGACTTCCCCAAAGGAATGTCTCTTTGGTAACCTCAGATCCAATCCAGCGGACAACCGAGTTTAACTGGAGAACCATCTGATAGCTGAACCAGGTTTTACTTTTTTCAGGGTATTAGTAGTAGTAGTGTTTTTCTTTCTTTCTTCTCCTTTTTTTTTTTTTTTCTGGAGCTGAGGACTGAACCCAGGGTGTGCTTGCTAGACAAGTGCTCTACTACTGAGCTAAATCCCCAACCCCAATAGCAGTGTTTTCAAGACCTACTATGTGGGGGTTCTTTGTTGTACATTTAGCAAGAAAAATTACTGGAGGGCAACCATGGAAAGCTTACCAGATTTCTCCTGCTCTTTGGATAAATTCTCTCTCATACTTTAGTCACAAATTGTAGGTTTAAAAAAGTGGAGCAGCCAAGAAGTCTATCCTGATGACTGATTTAAAAGCTCCCAACCTGACAAGCTCCGATGAGGCATTCGGTCTCTTAGCAACCACCACAAGGCATTCACAGGAATCTCCCAGCAGGGGTTGGGGGAGTTTCTGCTTCCAGCTAATACTCAGCAGTTGTTGAAGAATCCCAGGGCTAAACCGTTCAGCCTGTGTTAACTCTTCGGATGTTCTTATTTTCCATTGTTTTGTCTTTCCATCCTTACCCACTTCTTTTCATTCTTAGGTCTATACCAGAGGTTCTCAGCTAGTGTAGACCTGCAGACATTTCTGATGTCCCAGCTGGACTTGGGGTCCTACTGGCATCTAGTAGACCAGGAAGGATAGGAGGGCATCTGAGCACACAGGGCAGCTCCCCACAGCAGAGCTGTCCAGTCCCAGTGCCGGGAGTGTCACTGTTGAGGCGTCCCCAGCTCCCAAGATCACAAATAACTGCCTTGCCCACATAAACGCTGAAGCGGTCACTAAGCCGTGAACCAGCCCTGGTGCTTTCTGACATTGTTTGAATGTGAATTTCTCCATTTCGGGGATCGAACCTAAGCCTCTGTGCATGTTAGGCAAACGTTCTACCAGCAAGCTACGTTCAGCCTTAATTTTTTTTAAGAAAGAATTTTGTATAGGAGTGCTGTATTTAGATCATTGTCTCCGCCCCCCCCCCCCCCCCCACCAACTGCTCCTGTTCTTATTTCGTTGTGAGATAGGTCTCACTAAGTTGTCCACGCTGGCCATGAATTTGCACTCCTCTGACTGTGGCTTCCAGAGAAACTAGGATTACTACCACGCCCTGCTCTGCAGCTGGCATCTTTTTAATCCTCTAGTTTTTAATAATAGTGGAAAAATTGATGGATGAAGGTTTTGTTGTTGTTGTTGTTGTTGTTTGGTAGTGCTAGAGAGCAAATCCAGGCCCTTGTGCATGTTAAAATATTCTCGACCACTGAGCTATATCCCCTGTCTTTGGCTTTTGAGACAGCGTCTCCATGTGCCCACTGTAGACATAGTTCAGGCTGGCCACAAACTCCGACTCCTCCTGAGAGCTGAGATTGCAGGGTGCTCCACTGTGCCCGGGGACAGGCAAGATTTTTCCTTTTCACCAGCAAACTCAGGCATTTCCCTGATGTGCATGTAATTGAGTCATATATAGCCCATGGCCAGCCTTTGAGTAGCTGCCCTTGAGTATTTATACATTTATTGCTAATGTGAAACTTCACTCTTTCCAACTCTGGGTGTGTAAGTGATTCACACAGTTTAAAAGTTCTGCATGGGTCACTACCACTGGAAACCAGACATATCCTATTTGTATTAAATGAGGAATACAGTCTGATAGAGTGTCCACACCTGTACTTTCATCACTCAGGGGACTGAGATACAAGAAATATGAGTTAGAGGCTAGCCTGAGCTTCACTTACAGGATCTGGGTTGGGGAAAAAAGGAATCTAGCCACTATTTTGAACCTTAGTTTCTAAAGGATCACTTATTAATCTGGTCTTCTGTCTTTTGGATGAACCAAACATCATAATTAATGCTTTTAGAGAGTTATATAGTTTTTTTATGTTTTTTTTTTTTAAACTTGATTGAACTGCTGGGAAGAAGTCCTTCTTTAGTAATAGAACAGAGATGGGTGGTGGCTACTGAAAGAGACTTTGTCTGTGTTAGATTCTCCCTCCACCCCCCACCCCCCGCCACCGTGTGTGTGTGTGTGTGTGTGTGTGTGTGTGTGTGTGTGTGTACATGCCTGCACTAGGGATTGAACCCAGGGCCTTGGGCATGTTAAGCACACACTCCGGTGCTGACCTACAACCTCAGCTCTATAAATGATACTTTTTATATTAAGATTTTTTTTAATTTACTTACATAGTTAAAAGTAAATGTATGTATTTACATCAGTTAAAAAGTGGTTTTGTGTATGGATGTGTATGTGGAGGTCAGAGGACAATGTCGGGTGTGTTCCTCAGGACACCTCGGTGCATTCTCCACCTTATTGTTTGAAACAAGGCCTCTCGATGAGCCGGGAGCTCACTGATTCTATTTGAATGGTGGGCCATCAAGCCCTAGCAATTCTGCTGTCTCTGCCCTCTCCCCCAGCACTGGGATACAGGAGCACATTGCCATTTGGGGAGGTCAAACGCAGGTCCTCATGCGTGTATGGCAAGCACTTTACCAACTGAGGCACCTTCGTAGCACCCCAAAAGTGTTTTCCATGGCAAGATACACATATGTCTTAGACATCTGACGAATCAGGTTGTTTAGGCTGTTAAGAAGCAGCCCCCCGTAAAGTCTTGGGAGAGCCAGGGTGATAGGGACTTTCCGTCTGCTTGCTCCTTGGAATAGCACCTGAAAGTGCCTGCAAAATGCTAACATTTCTGTCCCGGAGCTATAACTTTCAAGATGATCCCAGACTGTGTACAGACGTGTCCCAAGCACACCAGGCTCCATTTTTGCACCTTCACACCTTCTCCTTTCTGGCACATGTGGCTCCTTTTACCTAAACCGCTTCTTCTTTTTTTTTTTTTTTAAATATTTATTTATTTATTATGTATACACTGTTCTGCCTGCGTATATATCTGCACGCTAGAAGAGGGCACCATATTTCATTATAGATGGTTGTGAGCCACCATGTGGTTGCTGGGAATTGAACTCAGGACCTCTGCAAGAGCAGCCAGTGCTCTTAACCTCTGAGCCATCTCTCCAGCCCCACCTGAACTGCTTCTAATTGCCAGCAACCTGGTCCTCCTGGAACACTCATTTCTACCCCGTAAAATCTTACGGCAGTTTTTACACTCTGGGCTTAAATTAAGTATTTAAGCTTACAGATTGTCCCATTTGATTTCCAAGGTTAAAAAAAAAACAACAAAGCTGCCGCTTGTGTACCACACCTGGTGGCCTTGGCTGCTGTGTCTCACACTTCCTGGGGACACATGAACAAACTTCTACTGACAACAGGCCAGAGCAAGGGCGACACCAAGTCCAACTTGGTGAGCCAGTGCAGTGCGTTTTACTGAGGTGGTTCCAGGAATGTGGGTTAAACGGTTACTTACAGGAGCAGAAATGGTTCAAAGACAGCTTCATCACCGAAGGTCCACACCAGCATGGGTGACAGCTCACGAAAGCTGGTGTACACTGCATGGCCTGCTGGCAGCTCAGCAGGTAGACCTGTCCTTTCCAGGCAATTTGGCTGATCTCTGTCTCTTCCAGACACCTGGACTTATCTGAAGAGCGTCTCTCAGCAGTCCTCACTGCTTATATATACTTAGGAAGGAAGAACCTAGTGAATCTGCTCAGCTTCAGGGACTTCCTGAATCCTTTGAGTTGTTTACTTCCTGAGCTTAAGGAGAGTCTCTCTTGGTTGGAAGGTTTGTTCTACCCCCTTGTGAACATCCTGTGTCTTAATGAGCTTCCTTCTAAGAGGGAAGGTTTTATCTCAGAGGAAATTGCCCTCTTCAGGTTGCAGTTGGTGTCACGCTGTACTGCAAGGGTGGGTTTGCAGTCACAACTCCATGTTAGCCTCCACATCCCAGGAAGGAAGGAACTACGGGACTCCTCTTTCTGTTGCCATGACTTAGCACTTTGGAAGTTTTTATTAGAACTCAAGAGGAAAATTTCTGTGATATTTTTCCAGGCTCAGTTTTTATGTTTGCTTTTTTAAATTTAGGAAAATGTCATTTATTAATTGAGTTATCTGTGGTACAGGACAGAGGTTAAAGTGGTGGCAATTAAGAAAAGTCTGTCTAGATGTTAAATCACATATTTATAATAAGAGTGTCTTTGTTTACGTGTGCAATTACAAGTATGTGTATGTACATGGGCATAAAAAGTGTAGGGAGTGTCAAGATGCTCAGTGTTGGGCTAAGATATTTAATGGCTGACTGAGTCCCTAGCTGTCCTAGCCCGAGTAGCTGACTATCTCTGACTCACTAGAAGATGGCCGGGCTGGTGGTCTAGCAGCTTACTTCTTACACACAGTAAAATTCAAGCCTCCCACAGGCCCTGGTGGGTTGGCCCCCATCTATACCTCTGACCTCACCTTAGATATTCTGTTCTGCTCCAACTCACCCCGCCCCCCACGCTGCCTTTATTACCCATGGTGAGCCCAGTCTCATTTCTGTGCCCTGGTTGTCTTTGTTCTGTTCTTCATGTTTAATCCCTCTCTTCTTTCACGGCTCTCTTCAGATATCTGTTTAGTCGAGAGGGCTTCCTTGATCACATACACAACATGGTGCTCCAACTCATAGCTACTTTCTCTATCCCATTCGTCACCTTCCATTTTCTTCTTAGCACTTATCCTCTTAAAGTTAGGCAACAGGAGAGCTGGCCCTTCATTTTCTGCTCTACTTTCATGGACTGAGTCTGAAAGGTGATAGGTGTTAAATTTTGTCGAGGAAACTGAGTGGTGAATGTCTTAGGGTTTCTATCGCTGTGATGAAATGCCATGACCAAAAACAGTTTAGAGAAGACAGGGTTCGTTTTTCCTCCACTTTCACATCACAGTTCACCATCAAGACAGTCGAACAGGGTGGGAACCAGGAGGAAGGTGCTGATGTAGACAGAGGCCATGGAGGCGTGCTGCTTACTGGCTTGTTTCTCATAGCTTGCCCAGCCTGCTTTCTCATAGTGCCCAGGACCACCAGCCCAGAATTATCCCACCCACAAAGGGTTGGCCTCTCCCACATCAATCACTGGTTAAGAAAATGTCCTATAGGTTTGCTTGCCTACAGCCCAATCTTTTTTTTTGAGACAGGGTTTTTCTGTGTAGCCCTGGCTGTCCTGGACCTCACTTTGTAAACCAGGCTGGCCTTGAACTCACTGAGATCGGCCTGCCTCTGTCTCCCAAGTGTTGGGATTAAAGGCATGTGCCACCCGCCAGGCCCAACAGCCCAATCTCATGGAGACATTTTCTCAATTGAGGTTCCCTCCTCTAAGATGACTTTAGCTTCTGTCAGGTTGACACAAGACTAGCCAGGACAGTGAATTTATAGATAAAAGGAAACTACATATGTAAAAGTATTTGGAAAATCACTAAGTAATTCACAAGTGTAACTTATTATTGTTACTGAAAACCAAACACCTGGTGAGTGCCCAGAGAACCAGATTCCAGATTTCTGCTCACATTACCATGGTCATATAGTCCTGAGGATAAAGTGACCTAAGGCATTTCCTTTAAAAATACCAACTTTGCTGGGCAGTGATGGTACACGCCTTTAATCCCAGCACTTGGCAGGCAGAGCAAGCAGATGTGAGTCTGAGGCCAGCCTGGTCTACAAAGTGAGTTCCAGGACAGCCAGGACTGTTTACACAGAGAAACTCTGTCTCAAAAAAAAAAAAAAAAAAAAAAGAATGCCAAATTTAATTCCCCCATCATCAAACCTAGACTTTCCAGGTTAATAGCTATTTCTTCAGTATAGATTATGCATCATTGATCACAGGTAATACACCTTTAAAATTAATCTGTGTTGCCTCTGAAGTATTATGACGGCCAGCACAGTTCTGACATTTTTAAAGCTTGTGCATGTCGTGGCTGTGTGGGTATCCGGGGGAAGCCTGTAGATCGGGTATTGCTGATCTCTGACTGGTGGGTGTCTCTTGGTCTGACAGCTTAACACAGCAGTTTGTGGTGCACACTCACAAGCATCTGGGTTAGGTATCACAGCTGTTCTTGCTATCAAGGGATACCCTCAGGCCCTGCCAGCTGCTGTCCTTTACATTGGGACCTGGCAAGGAGAATACAGCACAAGACCCTCTTTCCTTCTCTAAGTTCTCCAACAATTGACAGGCAAATCAACAGAAGGGTAGATAAAGGTAAATATGTCACCTTTGTGAACTGACAAAGCTGATATCAGAGAATGCGGCATAGGCATCTAGGACAATAATGTGCATTCTATAACCGAGCTTTAGAACTAGACAGATGTTTGCATCCACCGCAGAGTGCCACAAGCCTTTTCTCATCTAAGTCACAGCACGAGGAATACGGTGAACCGGGGAAGAGTGGGAAAAGGAAGTTAGGCTGGGCGAGTCATGCTAACAAACGTCTGTCTACGCGAAGAGAAACATTTGGAATAAGAAATTAAGTAACTTGCTATCATGTATTTTAAGGTATTTTACAGATAAAATGCTCCTTTTAAAGCACTAAGAAGATGTAAATCTTTACATCACACATGTTATTCCTATAGTATTGTACAGATGGAGCAGGAAACAGTGTTCTCAAGCTCAGCTAGGAGAATCTAGTGTCTAGTGACATTCTTGTACAGAGGAAGGCTTAGGCAAATCCCAGTTTGCTTTACTATGGAGTCACCTCTAGTAGCTTCATTCAGACGTGCCCTAAGTTTCAGAAGATGGAAACATGACAAAAATAATTTATATTTCTTCTACAAGTCTGTAGCTCAGCCAAAAGTGGTCAATTCTAGGTGAACTCTTAAGAACTTTTAGGAATTTTTCATTGAACAGTAATCTTGCTATACAACCACGCTTACAATAGCATTAGTGCAGAATTTGATTGAATAAAGGCTCGTTGCATGAGTGACTCTCCCCCTTTCTGAAGTCAGCTGGAAGCCACTGCAGACTGCAGAAGTTTCCCAGTTTCACTGGTAGCAACCACTGCGCAGGGGTAAGCACCAATGGATGGGAGCTAGCAATGAAAAGAAAGGAATGGCTAAGCCACGGTCACTAAACCGAATGAATTACCAGAGCTTTCCATTTTCCCTACAGAAAAGGCTGATGCTCAAGGCCAGCTAACCACACTACTTAGCAGATTTCTCTTCAATAACACCCATTATTTTAAGATGTGTTTTTTAAAGGTTTATTTCTAATTTCTATCTTTTAATTATGTGTATGTGTATAGGTTTGTGCATGTGAGTGCAGTACCTGAAGAGGCCAGAAGAGGGTGTCAGATCCCCTTGAAGCTGGAGTTATGGGTGGTTGTAAGCCTGCTGATGTGAGTGCTGAGCATCACACTCAGGTCCTTCACAGGAGCAGTCTGCATCTCAACCCCTCCTGCCCCTAAGTTATGTTTTTAAGTAGGGTCATTTTAAGTTGCTTCTGAACCTTTCTTTCACTGGTTGTATTTGTGTTGTTACAATACAATTAATTAAATCTTACTTAAGGTGAAATGTAAGCCTAAGAGTAAAAGATCTGTTGCTCTGAAAATAAAGTTGAATGGTTAGGAAGATTTATAAAAAGAAGACGATTGAAGAACTATCACTGGGGGTCAGCCAGATGATACAATATAAAAGGCACTTGTTACCAAACATGGCGGCCTGACTTGAGTTAGATCCCTAGACCCCACATGGTGGAAGAAGAGAACCAACTCTTCCCAGTTGTCCTCTGCCGTCTACATGTACATTGTAACACACACACACACACACACACACACACACACACACACAGAGTACACTCACAAACACGTGCATGTGCATGCATACACACACATACACACATACACAAAATAAATGAATGAAAACTATAGACAACAATTGCTACGTGGCATGATGCCCAACTCCTAGCAAGTTTAGAGTGCTGGAAAGGAGCTTGGGGATGTGTAAAAAGAACTCGGATGTAGCATGACAGACTCATCTGAGACAACAGCACCCAGACTTTAGAAGCTGAGAGGAGGGACCTGCATTGGCTTGCGGACTCTGTCATTTCCACAGAGAAGCTGCTGTAGGAGCTAGTCTCCAAAGAGAGCATCAGTAATCTGTACAGAGATGAGTCATTCCAAGTGAAGAGAAAAAGCAGAGGACTGAAGGGTAAGACCCCACGTGGCCGCATCATAGTTCACGAAGGGCACAGTAACTGGGATTCAAAGGGCAGAAGGCCCTGGGTCACAGGCTTCAGAAACATCTGCTCATCATGAAGACAAGGTACGTGCTCGTTCCACCCACGATGAACCTGAATGGCCTTTGGGATACCTGTAAGAGCTTTTTCTTGCAGCATAATTTCTTCACTCATTGATTCATAATTTTTTAATTGTATCTGTTTTTGTGTCCCCTTTTTCATATTTTTTCCTGTCTCCTTAATAGCTAATAATTTTTTTTGTTTAAGGAATGTTATTTTTTTTTTCTTCTAAGGACATGGATGTTAAATTCTTTTTTTGCTGTTGTTTCAAGACAGGGTCTCTCTTCATAGCCCTGGCTGTCCTGGAACTCACTATGTAGCTAAGAATGGCCTCAAACTCAGAGATCCTCCTGCCTCTGCCTCCCTAGTTAGTGTTGGGATTAAAGGAGTGTCCCATCACACCTGGCAGGGGATTTCATTCTTGATTAAATGAAAACTATGGAATCACTGATTGTTTTAAGAATTCTTGATTTTTTTTAAAAAAGGAGATGGCATACAATACTTATAATTTTTATTATAAGATTGCAAGCCTGCTTGGCATTTTATGCTTCAAAATACAATTTTCAAAGTTTGTAGCGTAAGGATCATATGTGACTTTCCCATTGTTATGCTATTAAAATAGATATTTAATATATTTAAAAGATTAAGTTGGGGGAAAATGGCCCATTGCATTCTCTTACTCAGTGCATTTCCTGTTAGCACCTGGTGATTGCTTGCAAGTGAAACAGGCATGAAAACACAATGTATTATTCCTAATTCCTATAGAGAACTTGAATTCAACCTTAACTGCTTATCAGAGAAAGGAACTGCAAGTTCCTAAATGGTAGTCCGGATGACAAATAGAAACAAAGTCTTTGAGGACCTTTTCCAGTTGTTTACAACTGTGGCATTTTAAGCAATGAATGGAGAGTACTAATTCAAAACAAAAATAGTGATCATGAGTGAAAGATCATTATTTGGGCAGCTCTACTTTGATACACCTCCCTCTTTAAGACTTCCTGTTTGGACATTAAGTATTCCCTCTCTTTTGTTGCTTATGTTACAAAATAAATATCTCTTATGTGTATGAGTGTTTTGCCTGTTTATGACTGATGCTCACAGAAGCCAGAAGAGAGTGTCAGATACTCTAGAGCTGGAGTTACAGAGGGTTGTGAACAGCCATGTGGGTGCTGGGAATTGAACCTGGGTCCTCTGGAAAAACAGCTAGTGCTCTTTACCACTGAGCTATCTCTTTGGCCCCTGGTCCAAATATTATAAGGCCATAAGACCCTTTCCATTCACAATTCTTTTTTGTTCTCTTCTGTTTGAGTGTTGCGTGTGTGTGTGTGTGTGTGTGTGTGTGTGTGTGTGTGTGTGTGTATGCTGGTACATGTACTGATGTGTATACACGTGCAAGCCAGAACAGGATGCCCAGTATCATCCTGTATCACTCTGTCTCTCATTCTTTTAAGACTAGGAAATAAGTGGGATTGGGGTGCATGTTGTAAAATTCCCAAAGAATCAAGAAAAAAACTATGTTAAAAAATATAATCCCCAAAGGGAGGGATTTGAATGGGCATACCCTCCAAGTTGGATAATGCTCCTCCCTGAAGCCTTGGGCTATTAAACAAAATCCCAGCATCAGGTGTGGGATAGCTCCCTATGAGTTGTTGAGGAAGAGAGATTCCCTAAGCCCCCACCAAAGAATACAGGATATTACTATTTCTCTTGGTTGACCACTAGATCTTGATGGTCAGACCCTCATTGCTAAAAACATCACACACTTTGGTTGCACGTCATAGAGAAATCAAGCTGGTACTCAGCTAGAAGTTTCTTCCATAACAGCTAGGCTGCATGGTCCCAGAAGTTGCTATGCAGGCTACTGAAGGAGGAAAGCCATCAACAGTTTTACTTAGCTCTGTACCCTGTGAGCCACAACAATGACCTACCAAGAAAGACGTGCTCTTGAGTGCAATAGTGGAATGGCTGTTACTGAGGTAACCAACTGCTGTCCAATAGGATTTGAAGCCAGCTCCAGGGAGGGAATCTCTACCTGTTTCTGTACGCATGGTCAAGAGTCTTTGATCTGGGTGGTCATAGGCCCTGGAGAGGAACCTACTGCCATTGTGCTGCTAAACAGTCATGTAGCTAAACTGATTCCTAAATACTCAATTTATACCCATAGATTAATGCTGTGACCAGATGTCACCCAAGAAGCTTCTTACTGTAGCATGTGGTGATTGATATAGAAACCCACAAATGGGCAAATGCCTATAATAAGTGACAGGTGGGGTACTCTGCCCCACTGAGACAGCTATGATATCCCCACAAAGTTCAGACAACATTGTGGAAGAGGGCACAGAAAGAATGTAGGAGCCGAGGATGGGAAGATAGAAAACATGAAAGATGTCTTCTGAACATGACATAGCCTTGCGTTCATGAACTCACTAAAGCCGTGGTTAGCTCCACAAGACTTGCTTAAGAATGGACCCATCAATATTTCATCATGGATGAGGGAAGGACCCATTAGACCCGCCCTTCCAAAGAGACTGTTGGCAATGAATGCTAGTTGGAGGAGAGATGTCACTTTCTTCCCTAGTGTATTCACAGCTACACTGCCCTTGCTTCATGCTGGGATACGTGAGCCCACATACGAAAAGACAGAAAAGTAGGAGGGGCTTACCCAGAAGATGAGTGCCAATGAGAGAGGTAAGGGTGGGTAATGGAGGTGAAAATGGATACAAGTAATTATATACATCTATAAAACTGTCAAACAATAAAAAAGTGGAAAAATAGCAGCAGCAAACACAGAAAACACCAGAGTTTTCCCTATGGGGAGCGGTTCAGTTCCCCATAAAGATTAGTTCATTGGGGACAACTTGGGCATGCTCAGTACTTTAAGCTGTCGTTCCACAAAGAGCAATATTTATTCAGGTCACAGCTAGACTGCTATAGGAAGGGAGGGCTTTCTGTAGTAAATGATGCTTATGCAATGTTTAGGTTATTTATGAAGTTGAGTGAACAGAAATAAACAAGACAGGACTCTGTCAGAGAACTAGAAACAAAGAAACAGAAATTCTAGAGCTGAAAAGTGTCACAGCATACAATAATATGTTTGACGATTTAGTAAGCAGTTCAGATATGATCAAACACAGAATTAGCATACTGGGTGGGAAAGCAACCAAACAGCAGAAATAGGATATAATAAGAATAATGAGGATATCATTTATGAAAATTTGGAATATTAGTAGAGATGAGCGATAATACAGCAAAAGAAGTATTTGAAAAGAGAATGGAGCTAAGAATGTGTCAGCAATGATGAAAAACATTATTGTACAGATTTGAGAACTCATACAAAGTCTGAGCAATATAATATAGCTAAACATATGAAAATAACTTCTGAAAATGAAAGTATCAAATTTTCCAAAGAGGGTTGGTTGGAGGACCCTCATTGCTTACAAAATTAGTAACAAACTGGCTGCTAGTTTACTCACAGAAACAATGGAAGACAGAAGATATTGGAATAATGGTTTAAAGTGCTGAGAGTACCTAATAATCTAGAAAAATTTATACCCTTTAAGAAGAAGGGTATAAAAGACCTTTACACGAAATGATTTCAGACAGAGTGTTGGACACACAGAAACAAAGAAGCAGGATCAAAGGTTCAGTTTGTAGGTAAATCTAAGTAAATATTGACAGTTTTAAAAAGCAAAAGTAATTATGTCTTGTGAAACTTAAAAATACATATAGACTTAAAATACATAATTACAGTGGCCTGTAAGTTGAAATTAAAGTGATTCATGATACTCCCATTGTTTAAGAAAAAATGAAAGTACCAATTTATACTAGACATTAATTAGTCAAGGGGTATGTTGACATTTCTAGGGTCAGCACTATAAGAATAGTAAAATAGAATATAACTTATAGACTAATAGAGGGGGAATTTAATAACAAAAATTATTCAATCCAAAATAAATCAAGAAAGAAGAGAAAAAAGAATCATAGGTAATATGAATAGTAAACAGTATGACAGTGAATTTAGCCTCAACTATGTTTAAATGAATCAGTGTTCTATGTGAATTATCAGAATGGATTTTAAAAATATTTATATATTTCTTATAAGAGACATATCAAAAACACAACTGTCTTAGTTATTTTTCTATTGCCGTGATAAGACACTGTGACAAAGGCAACTTAAAGAAGAATTTATTTGGGGCTCATAGTTCCAGAGGGTGAGTCTATGACCATCTTGTCAGGTAGCATGGCAGCCAGGTAGGCAGGCATGGTGCTGGAGCAGTATCTGAGAGCTCACATCTTGAAACACAAGCACCAGGCAGAGAGAGCTAACTGGGAATGGCATGGGCTTTTGAAACCTCAAAGCTCACCCCTAGTGACACACCTCCTCCAACAAGACCGCACCTCCTAATCCTTCCCAAACAGTTCCACCAACTGGGGACCAAGTATTCAAACATATGAGCCTACTGGGGCCATTCTCATTCAAACCACCACAATAAGGATGCAGGACAATTAAAAATTTTAAAAACACAACAAGATAATTATGTAAACAGCCAAAATACATCTGATGTAGACTTATTAATAAAGCAGGGTTTATTAGTATCAATTTTTGACAGACTAGGAAAAAAATCACTACACACTCAAAAGGGACATTTTATTAAGATTAAATTTAAATTTCTAGGATGATATGAGTGTTCTAAATTCATTTTTTAATCTATCAATACAGTTTCAGAACACATAAATCAAAACTTAATAGAATTGCAAAGCTTAAAAAAAATCCATGCAATTGTAGTAGAGGACATTGACATCTCTTTAGAGTTAGAATAAGCAGACAAAAATATCACTAAGGGCAAAAACAACTTGGTAACACAATAAACAGACTGATTTTGTTGACATAAGAAATGCATTGCTGAAAAGCTGTAGAACATAAGCTCTTTTCATAAGCACAAAGACATTTTAATATGACCATATAGAAAGTTTCAACAAAGTTAAAAGTATACCATAATACAAAATGAATCATTCAACTGTAATACAATCAAACTAGGAAGTACTAATGAAAAGATGACAAGGAAATCCTCATATATTTTGAAATTGAGAAACATATTTTTATGCAACATATGGACCAAATAAATCACAAAGAATATTTTAAAACATTTTATGATTAACAATAAATGCTGCATAAAAACTTCTGCATGAAATATCTGAAGCTATAAAGTGATGTGTATAACTTTGACTTTACATGTTAGAAAATAAGAAGGTTTGGAAATTTATGATATAAGAACTTATCGTAAGTTAGAAAAAAATATTGCCAATTGAATCCAAGGATAATTGAAGAAAGAAAAAAGAGAAGACAGTCATGAGATAGAAAACATCAACAAAGCCACGATTTATTTCAAAGTATTAATAAAATTCTTCCTTCAGCAATGCACCACATGTGCCCACTAAATCTACTGGATTAGTTGTGTCCTCATTTGTTTTTATCCACAGGGATATTTTTGTCCACTTGCTCTAATACTAGAGAGATAGGATATAGTCTCTACTATAATTATATAGGGTTCTTTCAAACTTTGTACTTCTAATGTTTGGCTTATATATTTATGAAGAAAGAAAAACCCTCAGAAGATGAATGCAGAGGGTGAAAAGAGTGGATGAAATTTGTGCCTTATAAATACTTAAAAGATATTGAAAGAACGAACAATTCTAACCCTGCCCCCCAAATTTAAAGTTAAAGTGGATACATTTTAAGCAAAATAAACTCCCACAGTGGTCTGAATATTCATTTACTGAGTAAATTACTTATAAAAAAACATTACTATGTGCGCAGTGTACATGCCGGTTATCCAAGGCAGAGACAGGAGGATAACAAGTTGGAAGTGAGTCTGAGTTATACAAAGAGACTGTTTCCAAAAACCAAAACAAGTAAATAATCAAATAAACACCTTACCATGAAAAAAAAAAAACACCTCCAGATCTGAAAGACTTCAAGAAATTGTCGAAGAAGAATAGTTGAAGAACAAACCGCTCCAGAGAATAATATAGGAAGGAATAATTTCCAATTTTGTTTTATGAAGCAACCTGATCTTGATACTAAATTTGAAAAAACACATTATAAGCAAGGATATTGCAGTCCAGTATTACTCATGAAAAATGCACCATTCCTAAACATGTGGTAGAACCAAATCCAGCATTATATAAAAAGTATAACATCATATCCATATTGAGTGCCATTCAGGAGATCAAAGTTGGTTTCTGTATATTGGTCGCTGTAATTCACATGAGCAAGATAAAAGAGAAAATATGATCATGTCTATCGTTTTAATAAAACTGACATTGATTCATAATGTTTAAAGAACAGTCTAAGCAAATACAATAATAATAAAAAAAAAAACCTCCTTAGTCAGATAAAGGCAGTTCTCAAAAGGAGCCTTCAGGACTCACCTCTGATTTTGGTCTATTGTTTTCTTGACCTGACTCACACCTGCTGAATCTCTTTCTTGTTCAACTCTGAAGGGGCGTCTACCTCACACCCTCACCCATGTCTACATGGGAAGCTGAGAAATGATCAGAAAGTTGCTTTGTGAGAATGCAGTGGGAGAGGAACAGAGGAGACGATCTTCATAGCCAGTATCTTTAATTCTACAAGCAGATGATACCTGAATGCAAAGACTTGTGTTACACAGTGAGAAAAAACCCTAGGAACATTCCTGAGCTCTCTAGGGACAATTTATCTCCTGTTAAGTCAGTTTGCTGTTCCTTTAGATGGAGTATAATATTAATTTTGGGGTTATGTCTTAATACATGGTAAGATAGTCATTCTCCGTTGCTGCTTGTGGTGGTTTGAATGAGGTCCCTATAGGCTCACAGATTTGAAGGCTTGGTCACTAGGGAGTGGCACTATTTGAAAATATTAGGAGGTGTGGCCTTGTTGGAGGAAGTGGGTCACTGGGGGTGGGCTTTGGGGTTTTGAGAGCCCAAGTCAGGCCCAGTGTCTCACCCTTCCTGCTGCCTGTGGATCTGGATGTAGAACTCTCAGCTCCTTCTCCAGCATCATGTCTACCTGCCTGCCACTCTGCCTGCCACCATGCTTCCTGCCATGATGATAATGCACTAAACCTCTGAACCTGTAAGCCAGCCCCAGTGAAATGCTTTCTTTTATAAGAGTTGCTGTTGTCATGGTGTCTCTTCACAGCAATAGAACAGTGACTAAGACATTGCTGGTAATTCAACGTAGTCTCTCAGGGAGCTGTTGCTTATTCATATACACAGTCTCCACATCTTGTGGCCCTTTCCTGGAGTAAGCTCTACCATATTCATAACACCTCATTTTCTCATCCATTTCCAAATTCCCATGTCTTCTGTAAACCGGCTTTGGACACAAGCATCTTTCTTTTGTGAAACCTCCCCTTTTGTCCTCATTGGACCTTTTCTTTCTCTCCTAACACTATTTATCACACTGTAGTAGATTTCAATTTCTTGAGGATGGTCTCAGGCTGGAAATGTTGGTCTGTGGTAACTTCCTTGCCCAGCATGCACAGAGTCCTGGGTTTGACCTCTACAATTAGTGAGGGAAGGACCTATGTCTTTATATTTATATTTCTTACTATCTAAACTTAATAAAAGTTTATTAAGTGTAGAAATAATTAGTAAATGAATACACGCATGGTTGATTAGGTGACTCTATCTCGGCAGGGTTCTGTTTTCTTATTGCTACCTTTCGGGTGCTCTGTTCAGCACTCCTGAACTCATTCTAGCTGGTAATGAAACCGCTTCTGCTTGAGTACACTGAATTTACAATCAATAATGGACTCTAAATTGAATTTCTAATTGCTTTTATAATGCGACTACACTCACAGGCAATCCCAACACTGACTCCCAAACTTGTGGCATAACTTTCATTTCGAATTCCATCCTATTTCTGTGGAGTGACATGTTAGAGAAAGAACAGCATGAGTTGAGCATTTTGAAGAATAACCTCAATTAAATATGGAAAAGAGCCTGAAAAGAAAATAAGATTCAGTCTAGGACCAAAATTAATTCCCAATGAAGTTTAATGGTTTGATACCAAAACAAGTAAAGGGGAGCAGAGATGTCAGGAAAATGGGAAAATGAATTCTTCCTACTTCTTTCCAGGCTTTTCCTCCAAAGGAATCTACAAAACTTTCTGTTATTTAAAGCAGGCTGGCTGCGCATGGGAGGAGGCTAATGTCCCACTGTGCTAGGCACTGAGGTGGTAAGAGCTCAGCACATCGGGGGCCCTCTGCAACAGACACCTGGGGGATGCTGAAGTTTAGCAAGGGGGCTTGAACACAACCGTGGGCATTTTCAGTCCTGTTCCTCAGCTGAGTCCAGCACATCAGGAGAGGGCCAGAGCCAGCAAGACTCTGTAAACTTGCTGCGTGAGTTTCAGCGATTGGTTTGTTCAGGAAAGTGCTTCACAACTGTGTGTGCAAACCGGAGCTGCCCAGAGTTGTATAGCAAAAGTATAGGAATGGCCAGATGTGTCCTAACAGGAAAACCAGGGTCTGTGCAGAGGTGTGGGTGGTGGTGGTATTTTCTTAAGGCTCCCTACAGGTGTTTCTGAAGTACTCCTGAGTCTAGAGCCAGTCACAGAAGCAGAGAGACTATAATGATTTTTTTAAAAAGTCAATAAGGGGTCTAAATTTGTTACGTATGTCTTTTGTTTAAAAAGTGCTTACCTTTAACATTTACACTTAACGGCTGTATAGTTTTGTTTCTTTTGTTGTAGACAAGTACAACAGGCCAATTAGCATTTTGGAATTATCTCAAATTATAGCTACATTCCTAGGAGAAGAGACTCCTGGAGTCTTAATCTCCAGCTTAGTGTTTACGAAGCAATGGCCAATATCCAACAAAGCTGCTTAAATCAGTCAGGAACAGTCACAGCAGAAGTCTTAAAACTGAGCCTTGCTGGGTAGACAGAATTTAGACGTGCACAAGAGGTAATAGTAATAGAATACATTATGGAGGTGTAAGGATGAGTCAATACATAAACAGAGTGCTAAGAAAACACGCCTGAGGTATAGCCTCCAGATGCAACTAGGAGGCACAGTAGATATGGGACAGGCAGCTGCTGGCATGCCATGCCATACAGTCTCACATAAACTTTTCTTTATGGTTCTGGAAATCAAACCCACAGTACTTCACATGCTAGACAAATGCTGAGGTTTTGTTTTTGTTGTTTTTATAGAAATATACTCCAAAATAAAGCAAGAGAGCATAAACTAGTAACATAGCTTATTCATTACAAAGCATTTTATACTTTACGTGTTATGCTTTTATGCAACTGGAAGTGTATTAGGGTTTTGGTTTTTTTTTTTTCCAATATCATCACAAACATGTAAGTAATTCATTGAGCTATGATGTTATGATGGCTTCAGTGATGCTAGGCAAGAGGAAGTCCCCAGCTCCACTCCAGTCTCCTAGGCCCATGGTTGTTAATGTGGTCCACAGTTAACCAAGTGCTATTCTGTGGTACATGATTGTATTTACAATAGAAGTTAATCATGTCGGGTGGTGGTGGCGCACGCCTTTAATTCCAGCACTTGGGAGGCAGAGGTGGGCGGATCTCTGAGTTTGAGACCAGCCTGGGCTACAGAGTGAGTTTCAGGATAGCCAGGGCTACACAGAGAAACCCTGTCTTGAAAAATAAAAAAAAGAAAAGAGAAGAAAAGTTAATCATGTACCTTCTTGTAGGAGGGAATAGGGGTGGGTTGGGAGGGGGAGGCTGGAGGGGCTAGAGAAGGGAAGAGGGGGATCTGTGATTGGTATGTAAAATGAATAAAAAATTTCTTAATAAAAAAAAAAGAAGTTAATCATGTAAGAGGAGGCAGCAACAGGTACTTAGAAATAAAATCAGATAGGAACTGGGGAGCCTCAGAGTTTGATCTTCCTGTTTTGTAAGTATGAAGAGCTTATTGAGACTTGTTTTAATGAGGAGTGTGATAATGAAATGCTTGATAAGGCCAGCCTGGAAGGACAGTGGGGGTGGGTGGGTGTCGAGGATGGACACATAGAAGAGGTAAGCATCCACAGCGGGCCTTTTAGGAAGCAGACACAAGTGGGCGGTCCAAAGCTGGGCTTGGAGGCAACTGTGGGAACAAAGAGCGCTGATGCAGAGTCACATGAGGGTCCTGGTGAGTCAAAGTAGCCTAGGGGACTGGGGAACGTGGGAGGACCAGGAGGGAAACCCAGCAGAGGGAAGGTGCAAAAATGAACTTCAGCTGCTGAGTCACTCTGTCCTGGGCTACATGACTGCACTGGCTCTCCTGACATTAATTTTTTAACTTTATTTTGTATTGACCCCTCTATTTGAGGCAATATTGATTTCTCTATTTTTACCTTTACTCATTCTAATAATGAATATGAATATTATCTTATTACTGGAACATATAATTATCGATATCATTAACTGCAGGTTGTCAGAGGAGGATGAAGAGGACAAGACCAGGCAGGAGTGTATCATCTCTGACCCCTCCTTCTCCATGGTGGCGGTCCAGCGGGAAGACAGTGGGATAACCTGGGAGACCAATTCCAGCGGAGCTTCTACTCCATGGGCTTCCGAAGAAAGTCAGACTTCTGGCGTATGTAGTTTGGAAGGGTCAGCTCTGAATTCCCCTCCAGGGAATGTTTCCTTTATTGTGGACGAAGTCAAAAAGACGCGGAAAAGAACGAGTAAGTCCAAGTGTGGCTCACCATCGTTACGTCGGAAAGGCAGCAAAAAACGAAATTCTCTGGAATCGCAAGATGTTCTGGCAAACAAGGAAGATGGTCCTTTAATTTCAGAAAGCCCAGGGCTCAATGCTGAGAAAGAGAAGTCACCTATGGGCACTTACGATAAAACAAAAAGGAAGAAAACAACGTCAAACACGCCTCCCATCACCGGGGCAATATACAAAGAGCATAAACCACTGGTGTTGAGGCCAGTCTACATAGGAACGGTACAATACAAAATTAAGATGTTCAATTCAGTTAAGGAAGAATTAATTCCTCTACAATTTTATGGGACATTGCCCAAAGGTTATGTAATTAAGGAAATACATTACAGGAAAGGGAAAGATGCATCCATTAGTCTAGAGCCGGATTTGAGCAATAGTGGTTCTAACATAGTTTCCCAAAGAAGTAAAGTAGTCGCCCAAAGCCCAGAAGATGATAGGGCGAGAGAGCTTGCTCCACCCTGGAGAGGTGCCCTCTCCAAAGGGCCAAAGTCCATGACCTCATTATTTAGTCATGAAGAGCAAAAGGAAGTGTATGTCGATTCCCCCTTCAATGCCATGTCTGCAACCGAGCACACAGCGTCCTCTTATTCTACAGCAGACCAAGACCATCTAAGACCTCCACAGATGGTGCCACAGCAGCCAGCTGACGAATCAAAGACCCACAGAACAGAGCCACCCAGCACACCAGCAACCACGGTCCTCGAAAAAGCAGAGGAAGAATTTGAACCAGACTCACCAGGAATGGAAAGTTCAGAGAACGAGGCTTCAGTGTTCTCAGGCTCAGCTGCTGATGTCACACAGGAAGACATGGTTTCTGTCAACCATTCCATGTCACAGGAGGCAGAGGAGTCTTTGCAGACAGGACCACTAAGACTGGCACCATCCATCCTAGAAAAGTTTGAGTCAGCCAAGGAAGAGCTAGAGCCGACTTCAATAGAAAAGACAGAACCAGCCTTTGAACACCTGACCTTGCCTGAGCCCATAGTCCATAGAGAGGAGGAGCATGCGCCTGAGCCCATAGACCACAGAGAGGAGGAGCATGCGCCTGAGCCCATAGTCCATAGAGAGGAGGAGCATGCGCCTGAGCCCATAGTCCATAGAGAGGAGGAGCCTGCACCTGAGCCACCTGTCCCCCGAGCCTCACAAGAACTAGAGAAGGGATTAGAAATCGTGGATACCACTGAACCCGAAGATTCTAGTCTAGAAGAAGAGATCATAGAACTTGATTACCCAGGAAGTCCGTTAGTTTCTGAGGAGCCCTTCAAATCTCCTTTGTCCCCTGAAGTGGAGCACAGAGAAGAGTCCATTCTACCGTCTCAGAAGACATTCACACCTGAACATGTCTCTTTGTCTGAAGAGGAAAGAGAGGAAAGCGAGTCTGTTTCTACTGATTCTGCGTTTGCATCTGAGTATTCGGTCCCCCAGGATTTGAATCGTGGACCAGAGAAACAAGACGCTGGGGCTGTTTCTCTCTCTGATGTGAAATCCACCTCTGAACCTGCTGTTTTTTCGGAGGAGGATGACGGCGAGCGCGAGGCTTATTCCTCAGCCGCGGCGTCTGAATCTGAGCACTCTCTCTCTCCATCCACCATTGAGAAGACATCTGCATCCCAGTCCCCACTCTTTTCACCAGTTACACCAGACCATCTGGTCCTGTCTGGAGATGAGGCCTCAGACAGTAGGAGGTGTCACACACCAGAGTCTGCGCCTGCTACTGAGTATTCAGACCCAGAGCATGCTGCGCAAGAGTTATTGGCAGGGACGGGTGACCATAAGCCCCCATTAAAGTCCCGAGATGTTTCTGAGCCCATGATTATGACAGAAGAAGAGAAAGAAGACGTGGGGCCTTACCCCCCCGTTGTGGATGCTGCCTCTGAATACTCTCATTCACCATCGTTAACCGAGAAGGCTTCTGAGCACCACTTACCACCACCCCTGGCTGCCACACTGAGACATGCAGTTGTATCAGAAGATGAGCGTCTAGAAAGTGAACATTTCACGTCAGATTCAAAACTGACACCTAAATCCTCAACTCCACAAAGTGTAACACAGGAATCCCCCCAAAAAACAATTGATGACATGCCCCAATTCAAACCAAAAGGCATTCCTCAGCCCGTGACCCTGTTAGAAGAAGAAAAGGGAGATGTGCAGCCGTCTTTACCGGATGTGGTGTCGGCATCTCCACACGCTGTCCCACCACACGCAGCCGAGATGCTTTCTGAATGTCAGGTCCCACTTCCTTCAGCCGCCTCGTCTGAGCACGTGGTCCTACCAGAAGGAGGGACCGTAGCAGGCCAGCGGTACTCACTTCCCTCCACATCTGCTTCTGAACTCTCCGTACCAACACCATCAGTAACACCAGAGTCCCAGGAGGAAGAGATTGTCCACACATCATCCCCTCTGCTTCTAAAAGGTGCCGCCTCACCCACAAATCTATCAGAGCAAGAGCAGGAAGAGGGAGACATCGGGCCCTTCTCCCCTGATTCTGCCTTTGTGTCAGAATTCTCGTTCTCACCCTATCCAACTCAGGAAATAGAGAAAAGAGAGCTGGGGCGCGATTCTCCGCTGTGCTTGACGTCGCCATCTGAGCATACTGTTTTGTCAGATGAAGACACGGAAGAGGCGGAGCTTTTTTCTCCGGATTCAGCATCACAAGTATCAATCCCACCGTACAGAATCCCAGAAACAGAGCACAACGAGGCCCAGCCAGACTCACCACTAACTACGAGGTCTGCTCCAGAATACCCCTACTTCTCAGAAGCGGATGAAGAAGACTCAGAATCATCAGTGCCTACACCTGTTCCCGAGCATTTTGACCCAGCACAGGAGCAAAAGGCCGGGCCCTTCCCTTTCATGCCTGTATCTGAAGACCTGAGTCTGCCACCTTCAGCAAATCAAACAGGCCAAGCAGAAATTACGCCAGATGCTCCAACAATCTCAACATCTGTATCCGAATATCTCATCCTGGCCCAGCAGCAGAAAACTCAAACATCACTGGAGCCCGAGGCTGGAGGTTTGGTACCACCACCTTTAACCAGTGAACAGGAGGAGGGAGATGCTAAGGGCCGCTCAGCAGCAGCTACGGCAGTTGCTTCTTCGTCTGCGCTGTCCCCAGCGGGAAAGGAAGAAGCCGAACCCATTTTGCCCACACCTCGGTCCTCACTTCCGCCTGAGTCAGCCTGCGTCCTTAAGACAGACCAGGAACCCAGAGCATCATTCTCTCTAAAATCTGCACAGGAGCAGATGGCTTTGCCAAAAGTCAGAAGGGAAGAAACTGTGCCGGATTCTCAAGGAGCCACAGCACGCACGTCACAGGATCAGACATCAGAGCCTCGGCCCCCAAATGTTCCAGGGTCTGCGATGAAATACTCAGTTTTGTCTGACTCGGCACAGGAGCCAAAGGCGGATGTCAAACCCGATTTAGCTCCAACTGTGACTTCTGAACTAGAACACAGAATGTTGTCAGAGAATGAGTCTGAAGTGGCAAAACCATGTTCACCTCCAGAGGAAACATCTATTTCTGGACGTGAGGTTTTATCTGGAGTGAAAACGGAAGGGAAGCGGGACTCCAAAATAGCCAGGGGACTTCCTGCAGCTTCGGCGGGGATGGAAAGGGAGGCTGAACATGGTCCACCCGCACCGCCAGCATGTACAGCTTTGTCAGAAGAAATGCAGAAAGAGACGGAAGCCAGCTTTTCTGCCACCACGGTGCCAATAACTAAGCTTGATTCGAACTTAACTGAGTTAGGCAGAGACGAAAGCCTGACAGATTCATCTCTCACCAGCCCCGAGGGACACCCCGGCTTAAAGCGGGTAGGGAAGAGTGAATTAGGAAGAAGCTCGCCACCACTCATCACCTCCAGAGGCGAGCACTCAGTCCTCATAGGGGAAGAGAAAGAACCAATTAGAGGGTTTGCCGACAGCTCTTCGTCTGGAGGTTCAGCTTGGCCAGGAGCAGAGAAAGAAACGAAGTTAGATTCATCTCCGAGTCTGTCGTCTCCATCACAGCGTTCTGTTGGGTCAAAAGTAGAAACTGAAGATGTTAAACCTGGTTTGCCCATTTCCAAAGAGCCGGCAGATGTGTCTGGGGGAGCCAGGGCAGAAGACAAACAAGGCCTTTCATTCCCTACAGCTCTCGATTCTGAACGCTCAGTTTCATCACAGAAAAAGAACTTGGTGTCTGCCTCAGAGATGTCAAGGCCTCAACCCAAACTTCCTGTCGACTTAGGTGGTGAGGTAAAGAAAGAAGACAGTGAGCTTCCTCCCCCACAAGTGTCACCTGCACCCAAACACACAGTTCCAAAGGACAAACCTGAGGAGATAATAAGGTCTCCTGAGTCTGAAAACTTAGTGTCAGACGACTTAGCCCCAACGTTACTGGCCCTCGGGGAGGAGATGAACAGAGAAGCAGAGGAGACATCTTCTTCAGAGCTGGGGGCTTTCCTGTCAGGAAAGCGAGATCTCGTGAAGCTCCTCCCGGAGCCTGAGGAGACACACAAACAGTTATCAGAAGCACCAGCTGCTGGGTCAGAACTCATTGGTGGTAGAGGTAGAAGTGAATCCTTAGGTATAGACCCATTAAAACCCTTTGTAACTGAACCAACGTCTTCTGTCTTGGAAATGGGCCCCACCAAGCTTAGGAGCAGAGGAAAAGAACAAGAGGAAAAGAGGGAGTTTCCTGTGCCAGCCACATCTCCATTAGAGACTGCTTCTTCTGACCTCTCTGTAGGGCAAAGGGAGCTCGAAAAAACCCTTCATGAGGGGCAAGCTGTTAAGGTGCCTGATGTGAGCAGCTCTTTCGCAGATAAACCAGATCTGGCTAGTCAACAATTCTCAGATAGGAAAGAGAATTTGGAGCAATCCAAATCATTTATGACAACCGAGTCTGTCGACGTTACAGGAACAAAAGAGAAGGAGACTCTCTCTTCTCCAAAGGATAACACCTGGATTCTGGAAAAGCCAGAGGACTTGGCCAATCAGCATGAAGATAGAAAACCAAGATCTCAGCAGCTGGAGTCTCCTGACAGCAATGAGCTGATGCCAGAGAAACTCAAGGCTGCTCCATTGGATACAAACCACATATCTGGAATCAGAAAGCAGGTTCTCCCACAAGCTGTGGAAGAACCCCATTTGCCATTGCAAGAACAAGTATCTACCCTTCATGTATCTAGTGGCAGGATAGAAACCTCATCCGCTAAGACTTCCCTTTCTGAAGAAATAAAGATGCCTCAGGAACCACAGCCCGTGGTTCCAGCTGGAAAGGTGGAGCGAGGCAGAGCAGAGGAGAGGCAGATCAATTCTTTCACAGAGAGTGAAAATTCGATACCAGAGAAAACAAATACAGAATTTCCCGGGCCTTGCGAAGAAGAAACCCAGGAGGAAATCAAACTACCTCTTGAAAGAACTCTCCGGAAATCAGAGCCTGGCTCATCGGCGGAACAGGTAAAGGCAGAAGCTGCCCCCGTTCCTGCCAGAGCAGCACGTTTCCTGGCCGGAGTTGCAGAACCCACACTGGACAATGACCAGGAAGCAAGCACAGTGCCGGTGTCTGGTGAAAAGCCACCTCAAGAACCAGAACAGGTTCCGTCAAAGGCTGTAGATGATGCCAATGAACAGAGAAAACCAGCCCCCAACGTGAAAGTGTCCATCCAAAGTAAATCTGTCCCTGCAGTCAAAGCAGATGTCACACCTCAAGCCCCAGCAACACCGGAGTTGGCACAAGGGCCATCTGAGAAGTCATCGGTGGCTGAGCAAGGTCTTTCTGCAGAGAAGGGGAAGAGAGGAATTTCGTCCTTCAAATCATGGATGTCTAACTTATTGTTTGGATCAAGCACTCCAGATAATAAAGTCAGTGACAAAGAAGAAGACTTAGAAACCCAGCCAAGTCCCTCTGTAGAGAAAGCAGCCACAGCCGTAGAGTCTAAAGGTGCAGTTCCTGCTGAGGTTAATGCAGTTAAACTGGCTGAAGAACCCAAGGATGTGTCAGTTAAATCCAGCGAAAGTCAAGACCTTAAAGAAAAACTCACATTTTTATCAAATGTAGAAGTTTTAAACCAGCCTGAATCCAACTCTGAAAATTATGGGGAGAAAGAATCTCAAGGCTATTTGGAGGGAACGGGTATAAGCTCAGCTACGCCAGCTGGTGGCAAACATCTTGGAATTCAACCTCATTCCCCCATGGGTGAGAAACTGGCCATGGAAGAAACCCCAAACAGTGTTCCTTCCCATGTTACCCAGAGCCAAAGACACCAGAAACCACAAATCTCTCCTCCATCTTCGTGGAGGATTTCTGCTCTTCAGGAAGAACCGAGCGGTGATCACAAAGAAACATTGATCTTGTCATCGGACGTAGTAGACAAAATGCCACAACAGCCCAAGTCAGCTCCATCCGACTTCACAAGGATGGAGGAACCCGAGAAGCCAGTGCCAGTGATTTGGCCAGTAGAATCAGAAGGCGGTTTAATTGATCTTGGTGGAGACAGACTAAGAAGAGAAATGCCAAAACCCACTTCTTTGGAACACCGTGAAGAGGAAGTCAAACTCCCAACAGAGAAGGATAGCTGGGAAATTAGCTCGTTTTCCCTGGCAGAGAAGAGGGACCTGGCAGAGAAACAAGAAATCATGGCTCCCTCGCAGCTTAGGGAAAATAAGGCGGCAGGAAAGTTGCAGATGACGCTGGAATCTCGACCTTTCAAGTTGGAAGAATCAAAAGCCGCTGAGAAGCTGGAACAGCGCATCTCTCCAAGTGGAGAGCTCATGGAAAAACCCAGTGTGACTCTTGCTTCGGAGGAGAGGAAAGAAAAGGAAGAGCAGGCATGGGCGTCTTCAGAAGGAAAGAAGCAGGGGCGTGGACCCTACTCTCCAGCTGCGCCTGGAGCATCGGCTGGCTCTTTGGGCGGAGCCCAGCCACCTTCATTGGTTAAACCACCCCCCATTGCTGAACAACCAGAACACATATTCACAGAGGTATACCCAGGAATTAGGGAGAGAAAGGCAGCAGAAACCCAACTACGTGCCCTGGAAGAGAGTAAAACCTTAGTAGAAAAAAACAAGTCTTCCCGTGTGGAGCCTCCCCATGGGGAGAAAATGGTTGGCCCTTCTTTGACTCAGGGAGGAAATCTGGAGTTGGAGAAATCAAGTGAGGATAGAGCGGGTCTCAACGAGGAAAGGGGGCAGTTGGTAATGCCAAAGTTGTCCTTTGGTGCTATAGTGGCTGCTGCGGATGAGAGTATGCAGTCAAGATCTCTATCTAAGGATGCTGAAAGGACATCCGAGCACACTCCTGATGAAACAGAGCATTTGGGAAGACCGCCCACTCAGCTGTCATCTGTAGAACCACAAACTCTTGTTTCAGGAACTTCTCTAGAACATACAGTGAAGAAACCCGAAACATGGTTGGAGAGGCCTACAGTCCACACTATCCAGACGTCTAAAGATCACTTGACCGGGATGCCGAAACAGTCCACTCTTGTTTCAAAGAGTCACTCGGAAACTGTGGAGGAGATGCACAGAAATGAACCACTCTCTTCAGCAGCAAGCAACTATACTCAGTTTATGCTTAGTGCGTCAGCAATCAGTGCTGATGGAACGGCTGCTATGAGAGGCACATCTCAGGAGCCCGGACGCACCTCCGTGAAAGATGAAGACTTTGCAATAACCAGCAAGCCAGCTGGACTTTCAGAGGACCAGAAGAGTGCCTTCAGCATCATTTCTGAAGGGTGTGAGATACTGAATATCCATGCCCCTGCCTTCATCCCTTCTGTGGACCAGGAAGAAAGTGAACAAATGCAAGATAAGTTACAGTATTTGGAGGAGAAAGCCTCATTTAAAACTATAGCCCTGCGTGAGGAGAGCGAGGGAGTTGCCTCCCCCAAAGCACGGAAGGACAAGTTAGAAGACCCTGGTAGGAAAGTCACGTCACTCACAGGAAGCGAGCCAAAGGAAACTCAGAAGACAAAAGAGGAGATAGCCACAGAGTCAGAAACAGGGAACTTCACTTTTATTCAACCCACAGTTTCCAGGGAAGAGGAGGATTATTTTGAAAAATACACTTTGATTGATTATAACCTTTCCCCAGACTCAGCAAAACAGAAATTAAGTCTTGAGGGATTCCCAAAGGAAGCCATGGAAGCAACGACTTCTTTCCCAGGAAGTTCAGAGGAAGGCATCCTGGAACCCGAATATGACTTGGTAAAGTTAGATGAGAGCTTTTACGGTCTAGCAAAAGACTACAGCGAATTATCTCACACAGAGATGCAGAAGTCTTCGGTCACCCCAAAACCAGATGATGAAAACGTGTCGAAGGGTATCAGCCGAGGGGTGGACTCCAGATCACCTGGGATGCCTTTGTTTGATGTGGAGGAAGAAGTTTTGTCAAGGAGTCAGATCTTTCCCACCACCGCCAAGGCTGTTAACCCTGAACTTCTCGAGGAACCACCTGCACTTGCGTTTTTATATAAGGATCTGTATGAAGAGGCGTTTGGGGAGAAAGAGAAAGGGGAGACAGCTTCGGAAGGTGACAGTGTGGATTCTGAGGCGTCATTTCCAAGGCGACATTCTGACACTGAGGATGGAACAGGTATGTATTTTGAGAAGTATATACTCAAAGATGACATTCTTCACGACACATCTGTAACTCAAGAGGATCAAGGCCAAGGCCCGGAAGAAAAGCCAGTTGGTGAGGATGATTTGCATCAGCCGAGAGTTGCAGAAAGGGAAATTGGGAGAAAGCCTGAAGCTAGTTTTTGGGAGAAGAATCTGGAAGAACAGCACAAGGCTGTTGACAGGGAAAGAGACTCTGTAGGCCACATAGAGCTCCGTGATGGGGTGGTGGTGCAGCAGAAAGCTCTGGTTACAGAGGAAGTCAGAGCGGTCACCCAGAAGATGAGCTACGCAGTTCCATTTGAAGACACCAGCCGTGTTCTGGAGAGTGTAGATGAACCAAACAGCCAGGGTAACGAAGCAGGAAATGCCAGTCCAGAGGTCCATCTGAATGTCCCAGTACAAGTGTCTTTCCCAGAGGAAGAATTTGCAGCTGGTGCCACTTACGCTCCAGAAATACCACAAGAGGAGCTCATCCTATCTGAGCCACATGAAGAGAGGTTCCACAATATCCCCGTACAGGATGAGTATGAGTTCGTTGACTCTCTGGTCAGTCGAGGCGTCTTCCCAGAAGAATCACATTCAGAATCCACACCCGAAGATGTGTTATCTCAAGGAACAGAATCCTCCGAGCACATCAAGGAACATGAACTCATGAATGAGGAGGAGCCAAGTATGTCTGCCGAACAGAAGGAGTTGGACAGAAGGAGGACAGAAAACGACCAGACTGCACCGGAGCCGGTTACAGAGAAGACACAGAGGGAACGGAGAAAGGCCCAGGTTGACTCTTACTGCTACACCTGCAAAAGCCCAGTCTCTGAAATGGACAAGGTGTTGGACGTTCACAAAGACCATGAGGTTTCGGCACTTGACACAGCTATCAGTGCTGTGAAGGTAAACCAGTTTAACGCACACAGTTATACATGTATGTTGGGTTGCTTTTGCATTTTCTTAAAAACGACAAATATTGGATGTTCATTTTAAGCAAAATGTTCTGAAAAAAAGTGTGACTATTTCCATAAGAATTTAGTTAAGACTATCTTATCTATTATTTTTACAGGTATATCATGTGTCAGAGCATTTTTCTAGGATCTTGGTTTATCAGGAAATAATATGGGGTCATTGCCACCGAGGAGTTTACTGTCTCATAGCAAAGACCCTTAATGTTATAAAAAAAAAAGTAAAATGTTTTTAATCTCAATAATTATGCATTGACACACAAAATAAGTTACTTCCTGTCATCAATAATATTGTCCTTTAAATACACATCTATCGCATTGTCCAATTCTAAGTGTTAAAAAAAAATCTTGAAACAGTAAGATTTTAATTTTGATTCTCATCATATCCCACCTCCCCAGGGGTGCTGTTGAGAAGCATGGAGTCTTGGAGCACCCACCTACCTCTCAATCACCTTGTATTTTCACATCTCCATCCTACATATAGCATCCAGAATGATCTTGAAGTTAACAAATAATAACAAAACTTGAGCGCTTTCTCTGTGTGCCTGGCCTGTGTTGAGTTCTTGGTCTACAAAGGACATTTTAATTCTCATAGCTCCCCGTCACAGTTTGCAGAAACCGGGATGGGCTCAGGGTGTTAGTGGTTTGCTGAGGTCACGAGGGATGACCCTGGGACTGGTCCCCAGGTTGGCCCGACATTAGAGCTTATGCTCTTGGCTGTGGGTCCACACCCTTAGGCCCAGTGCCTTCCCGTCAGTGGTTCTCACACGATCCTTCAATGATGTTGCTGTTAAGTAGTTGTCAGGATCATTTTGATTAAACAGGATTGCATTTCAGAATCTGGGTATTTTTTTTCCCTATCAAATTAATCCCCTTCTAGTTCTCTAGGGTGAAATTTCCTTGACATTTTTCTGGTTAAAGTTTGGAGGAAGGGGCCAGGCAACCTCTGTTGTGAAATCTTACATGTCAGGTGCATTAACTCCACTGAAATGTGCCCCATTAGGATTACATTTTGTTTGAAGACTGACAGCTACCGGTCCCTGTCTGCTCAGTTTTCCATACCTTTTTATTAATTGTGTTTTGTTCCTATCTGAGTTTTGCCAAAATGTGGACAATTTTAAAAGTCCAAAGCAATACTCTGATCTCTTCAGATCGTATAAATCTTTCATTTAAAAAAATAATTCAAAAGTAGGATGATGGTGCCATCTTTAAAACAACATTTTAAAGTTTTTTTATTTTGTTCATTTGATGTTCTCTAAGGAATGTGGGAAGGAGAAAGGTGAGAACCCATGACTAAAGCTAGGAAGGCTTGCTTTTTTTTTTCATTAAGTTACCCATGAAAATTAAGAGTTGGAGGCAACTTACAAAAAAAAAAAAAAAAAGAAAGAAAGAAAGAAAGAAAGAAAGAAAGAAAGAAAGAAAGAAAGAAAAGCTGGGGTCTAGAAAGATGACTCAGCAGTTAAGAGCACTTGCTGCTCTTGGAGAGGACCTGGGTTCAGTTTCCTGCACCCACATGGTGGCTCACAGCCATCCATAACTCCAGTTCCAGGGAACACAATACCCTCTTCTGATCAGGCAGACATGTGTGCACATACATACATGGAGGCAAAACATTCATATGCATAAACCAGGAACTCTTAAAAAATTTAAGAAAAAGGGATCTCACAAAAGCTGTAACTGGTAGATGGACTTGCTTGCCCCTTCTGAGGCTGCTGGCTGCAGTTTCCTGAAGCCCCAGCTCTTCCTGCTTTGCCCATCCCCCATCATGGTGATTGTCTTTATTTATCTATCCGCATGCTTGATTCACTTCTTTCCCTTGTCATGGGGTTTACTGATCTCCTGTTCTATGTCAGGAAGGATGCCAGTCATTGGGAGTGAGAAGGAAAGAAAAGACAATGAAGAGATGGACTTAGCTGTTTCTCAGCTCAGTACTGGCTTTCGGGAGTACAGGATGCTGAGAGACTAAGCTTTGGGGAGTTCAGTAGTTGGGTGGAAGCGGGAGAGCCAGGGAAGGTGTCTAAAAGCTGAAGCTTGGCTGAGCCTTGATGAGGTACAGATCGTGTTAGTCAATGGCAGAGAGGACGTTCTAGAAATGGGCACTGTAGGGAAAACACATGTGAGAAGAAGGTACACAAAGATGCAGCTTGTGTCACAGGAGCCTAGGGGGCAGGGGCCGGGGCGTTAGGGATTGAGACCTACAGGGAATTAGCGGCCTCTTGAAGAGGCTTCATCATGTAATATCATCGTCATTCTGTGGACCGCTGAAGCTCTGTTCTTCAGTTTTGTTTTTTATGTTTTTTATCAGGCCAGAGTGCCGCTAGGCTTAGAACGATGGCTGAAGTAGGGACTGCCCTCAACCACCACTCCATAAATTTTCTACTTGGTTGCCGCTTACTGCACACCTGAACCCTCTCAAGATGGTTGGACTCTGAGATTCAGTAGACAGTCCTCTGCGGCACTTGGTGTGCCAGGTGCCGAGCTGGGAGTACCCTGCTCACCCTCTCTGCCAGGCACATGGAGGTTGTGTATGGTTACGTCAAGAGACCACTGAGGCACGGCAGGCCACTTTAGCTAGAAGGCTGTGTGTTCCTTGCTTTTCTTGGTGCTGTAAAAACACCTGATAGAAGTGACTTAAAGGAGGAAGGGGGAGGGGTGCTATTTTAGTTTCAAATTCAAGGGTACAGTCCACCATGGAGAAGTCACAGTGGTGGGGGCTAGAAGCAGTGGGTCACATTGTATCTACGGTCTATCTACAGGCGATTCTAGAGCTTGTCGAACTGATAATCAACACCGTAGAGTTCGACTTCAGACTATAAAACTCCAGGCATTATGAAGGTAATCATTCAAATCCAGAGTTTATTAAACAAGAATACCCATGCATACGTGTGCTCACATTCACGTAGAGGTCAGAGACAAACCTCAAGTATTTTCTTCAGGCACTATCTACTTTTTTTTTTTTTAACTTTAACAAGGTCTCTCACTTTCCTGGAACTCATTAATAGGCTAGGCTGGCCAGGCACCTGCCTGTCTCTATCTCCCCATTTCTGGATTACAAGCAGGCACCGCCATGCTCAGTTGGTTTTACGTTGGTTCTGGGGCTCAAACTCAAGTCCTTGGGCTTGCAAAGCAGGTATTTGCCAACTGAGCTACTTCTCCAGCCCCGCAGAACTCGACTGTTTCTCAGACATAACTGTGTCCAATCCATTTAGGAGAAGCAGTGAAAATACCTAAAATTTGATTTGTTGGTGAGTATGGTATAGTAAAGCTCTACAAATATATTAAGGAAACCAGAAACCACTGATTGAAATGTGCCCCTCTGACGTTCTACAGTAAAGACACTTTTAATTCTTCCCTTTAGGTTCAATTAGGAGAATTTCTTGAAAACCTACAAGAAAAATCATTGAGGATTGAAGCTTTTGTTAGTGAGATTGAATCCTTTTTTAATACCATTGAGGTAAGTTAGCATACTTCTTTCTCCTCTGCCCTATTCATTGTATCAACAGTAGACTATTTGGAACTGATTTGATATGTGTATTATAATGTGTATGTAGTGGCGTATATGTGTGTGGCGTGTGTGTGTGTGTGTGTGTGTGTGTGTGTGTGTGTATGTGTGTGGTGTAATATGTAGTGTGTGGTGTATAGTGTGTGTGCATGTGTGTAATATGTGGTATGTGTGGTGTATAGTGTATGTGTGGGGGTATAGTATGTAGTGTGTGTGTGTGTGTGTGTGTGTGTGTGTGTGTGTGTGTGTTGCAGGATATTTGTTTACACTGTATGAAGATGTGTCATTGTGATTGGTTTAATTGGCTCAACAGCCAACAGCTAGACAGGAGAGGTTTAGGTGGGATTTCTAGGCAGAGAGAGGAACTCAGGGGATGAATTTAGGCCTGGGGATTAGCCAGTGAGACATGGAGCATGAATGTGCAGCATGGGCAGAGGTAAAGAGCCATGTGGCAGAACGTAGATTAATAGACATGCGTTGATTTAAGTTATAAGAGTTAGTGGGACAAGCCTAAGCTAAGGCCAAGCTTTCATAATTAATAAGTCTCTGTGTTATTATTTGGGGGCTGGTGGCCCAAATAATGTCCAACAAGAAAGACTAACTACATGTATGTGTGCGTGGCATATAGTGTTTGTGTGTGTGTGGTATAATATGTATAGTGTGTATGTATGTGTGTGTGGTGTAGAGTGTGTGTTGCGTAGTATATAGTGTATTTCTATCTGTGTGATGTATTGTGTGTGTGTGTGTGTGTGTGTGTGTGTGTGTGTGTGTGTGTGTATTTGGTTTACATTGTTGGTTATCTTAATTCAAAGTGAGGGTTCTTATAGTTTCCCCTCACTGTGAGCACTGAGGTCACTTTCTGTCTAAGGATGAAGGCTTTTCCCCTAAAGACGCTCACTTCTTAGGGCCCTGGTATGCTAAGGCAGATGCTCTCTGAGAGTGAAGCCTCAGACAGTTACTAAGAGGTGTTACTGCTTCCATGTCATGGGTGAGAGACCGAGACTGATTCTTCTGCTCTGCTTTCCTGCCTCTCACTGCTTGGCCTCCAGAAGTGTTCTGACCACTGACTTGAGTCTTCTCTTTGGGGCCATGGTGTCTCAGGGCACCACTGAATCTGCACACTTCTGGATGTTAGTTTCTGCTCCTCCACTGTGAAGAGAATGGGTAGGAATGTTCTGTCCTTACCCAGAGGTGGCCCAGATACCTGTAACTGTCAATCAGAAGGGAAGAGACCTCCAGGCCACTGCAGAAACTGACTAACCAATCCCATTGGTGCATTGTAGATCAGTGAACAGCTGCTTTATTGTCCCGTTCCCCAGTCAGTCTAGTGAGGATAGCTAATTGGCAGTTGTGTCCAAATGGACAGTAAAGTTCCTTCCACTGTGGTAAAACTGCCCCTCCCAGGAGAATACTGGTACATACAGAGAGGTGAAAAAATCACACAGGTCAGGATCTTCCCCAGATGTGATTTTCCTTTCTTTCTTTTTCAATTTTGATATTTCTTTTCTTTCTTAATGGTACTCTTGTAGTGAATTCCATTGCAAAGCTAACTAAAGCAAAGCAGATATATAAGCTAGAAGTTTAGACCATGTTCTGAATTTTGACTTTTTGGCTGGAATGTCAGAGGTGTTGTGGAATATTAGTTGAAGATGTGTTTGTGCTGTGGAACATTTGTTTAATGATGCAAAGATATGTTGCATTCTTGTATGTTGCATTTAACTCTGTGAAGCTGTGTTATTTTGCCTGTCTAAAACACTGGATTGGTCTAATAAAGTGCTGAACGGCCAATAGCAAGGCAGGAGAAAGGATAGGCGGGGCTGGCAGGCAGTGAGAACAAACAGAAGAAGAAGAACGTAAAATGGAGGAGCAAGAAAAAGAGGAGACAGAATTCCAGGGGTCAGCCACCCAGCCACACAGCCAGCCATGGAGTAAGAAGTAAAGAAAGGTATATAGAATAGAGAAAGATAAAAGGCAAGAGGCAAAAGGTAAACAGGATAATTTAAGCTAGGAAAAGCTGCCTAGAAATAAGCCAAGCATTCATAAGAAAGAATTAGACTCCATGTGACTATTTGGGAGCTGGGTGGCGGGACCCCAAAGAGTGAAGAGTAAAAACAACCAATTGCACACAGGCCAGTTCTTTCAAAGGCAAAAAGATGAGGGGCAAACAAAGGCGTCCCGTCTCTGTTCATTAAGAAGCGCTCTGGCCCCGCCCCTCTAGGAGAACTGCAGCAAAAATGAGAAGCGGCTGGAAGAGCAGAATGAGGAGATGATGAGGAAGGTTTTGGCACAGTACGATGAGAAAGCCCAGAGCTTCGAGGAAGTGAAGAAGAAGAAGATGGAGTTCCTGCACGACCAGATGGTCCACTTTCTGCAGAGCATGGACACAGCCAAGGACACCTTGGAGACCATAGTGAGAGAAGCTGAGGAGCTGGATGAGACCGTGTTCCTGGCTGTGAGTACCACAGGAAGCAGGCCCGATGCCTGGTGCCC
>NW_026735969.1:0-90613 GCF_949786415.1 Peromyscus eremicus
CTCAAAAGCAGAGTGTGTTTCTTGTAAGGCGAGCTAGCGTTTGTTTCCCAGTCCTAAATGGAGTTGAATGACATGCAGTTTTTGGTCCTACGAGCAAGAGTTGTTTTCTGGTAAGGAAAGTCACTATTGCGCTCCCATTGCCATACACAGTGCAAATAGCACTCGCTTCTGTTCTCAGCAAGTACAGTGTATTGGACTGAAGAGGAGCCACATTTCTTGTCATTTTCCTAAGCAGAGTTGAACTAGATATGGCCCGTGTGTGTAGAAAGCACAGTTCTTTTGTTCTGAGCAAGCTCACTGTTCTGGCCCTATAGGAAACACAGTAGAGTAGAAGAGTGCTCATTTCCAAAAGCAGAGTGTGTTTCTTGTAAGGCGAGCTAGCGTTTGTTTCCCAGTCCTAAATGGAGTTGAATCACATGCAGTTTTTGGTCCTATGAGCAAGAGTTGTTTTCTGGTAAGAAAAGTCACTATTGGGCTCCCATTGCCATACACAGTGCAAATAGCACTCGCTTTTGTTCCCAACCAATACACTGTATTGGACTGAAGAGGAGTTTCTGTTATTGTCAGTTTCCTAAGCACAGTTGATCTAGACATGGCCGGTGTGTGTAGGAAGCACAGTTCTTTTGTTCTGAGCAAGCTCACTGTTCGGACCCCATAGAAAACCCAGAAGAAAAGAAGAGTGCTCTTTTCTCAAAAGCAGAGTGTGTTTCTTGTCAGGCGAACTAGTGTTTGTTTCCCACTCCTAAATGGAGTTGAATCCCATGCAGTTTTTGGTCCTAGGAGCAAGAATTGTTTTCTGGGAAAGAAAGTCACTATTGCACTCCCATTGCCATACACAGTGCAAATAGCACTCGCGTCTGTTCCCAGCAAGTACAGTGTATTGGACTGAAGAGGAGCTACTGTTCTTGTCAGTTTTATAAGCAGAGTTGAACTAGATATGGCCCTTGTGTGTAGGAAGCACAGTTCTTTTGTTCTGAGCAAGCACACTGTTCGGAACCCATAGGAAACACAGTAGAGTAGAAGAGTGCCCTTTTCTCAAAAGCAGAGTAAGTTTTTTGTAAGGCGAGCTAGCGTTTGTTTCCCAGTCCTAAATGGAGTTGAATCACTTGCAGTTTCTGGTTCTACGAGCAAGAGTTGTTTTCTGGTAAGAAGAGTCACTATTGCGCTCCCATTGAGATACACAGTGCAAATAGCACTTGCCTCTGTTCCCAGCAAGTACAGTGTATTGTACTAAAGATAGCTCCTGTTCTTGTCAGTTTCCTAAGCAGAGTTAAACTAGATATGGCCCGTGTGTGGAGGAAGCCCAGTTCTTTTATTCTGAGCAAGCTCACTGTCCTGGACCTACAGGAAACAGAGTAGAGTAGAAGAGTGTTTTTTTCTCAAAAGCAGAGTGTGTTTCTTGTAAGACGAGCTAGCGTTTGTTTCCCAGTCATAAATGGAGTTGAATCACATGCAGTTTCTGGTCCTACGAGCAAGAGTTGTTTTCTGGTAAGGAAAGTCACTATTGTGCTCCCATTGCCATACACAGTGCAAATAGCACTCGCGTCTCTTCCCAGCAAGTACAGTGAATTGGACTGAAGAGGAGCTACTGTTCTTGTCAGTTTCCTAAGCAGAGTTGAACTAGATATGGCCTGTGTGTGTAGGAAGCACAATTCTTTTTTCTGAGCACGCTCACTGTTCTGGCCCTACAGGAAACACAGTAGAGTAGAAGAGTGCTCTTTTCTCAAAAGCAGAGTGTGTTTCTTGTAAGGCGAGCTAGCGTTTGTTTCCCAGTCCTAAATGGAGTTGAATCACATGCAGAATCTGGTCCTACGAGCAAGAGTTGTTTTCTGGTAAGAAGATTCACTATTGTACTCCCATTGCCATACACAGTACAAATAGCACTCACTTCTGCTTCCAGCAAGTACAGGGTATTGGACTTAAGAGGAGCTACTGTTCTTGTCAGTTTCCTAAGCAGAGTTGAACTAGATATGGCCCGTGTGTGTAGGAAGCACAGTTCTTTTGTTCTGAGCAAGCTCACTTTTCGAACCCCATAGGAAACCCAGTAGAGTAGAAGAGTGCTCTTTTCTCAAAAGCAGAGTATGTTTCTTGTAAGGCGAGCTATCGTTTGTTTCCCAGTCCTAAATGGAGTTGAATCACATACAGATTTTGGTCCTACTAGCAAGAGTTGTTTTCTGGTAAGGAAAGTCACTATTGCGCTCCCATTACCATACACAGTGAAAATAGCACTCACGTCTGTTCCCAGCAAGTACAGTGTATTGGACTGAAGAGGAGCTACTGTTCTTGTCAATTTCCTCAGCAGAGTTGAACTAGATATAGCCCGTGTGTGTAGGAAGCATAGTTCTTTTGTTCTGAGCAAGCTCACTTTTCGGACCACATAGGAAACACAGTAGAGTAGAAGAGTACTCTTTTATAAAAAGCAGAGTGTGTTTCTTGTAAGGCGAGCTAGCGTTTGTTTCCCAGGCCTAAATGGAGTTGAATCACATGCAGTTTCTGGTCCTACGATCAAGAGTTGTTTTCTGGTAAGAAGAGTCACCATTGCGCTCAAATTGAGATACACAGTACAAATAGCACTCGCCTCTGTTCACAGCAAGTACAGTGTATTGGACTGAAGAGGCGCTACTGTTCTTGTCAGTTTCCTAAGCAGAGTTGAACTAGATATGGCCCGTGTGTGAAGAAAGCACAGTTCTTTTATTCTGAGCAAGCTCACTGTTCCTGCCCTACAGGAAACACAGTAGAGTAGAAGAGTGTTCTTTTCTCAAAAGCAGAGTGTGTTTCTTGTAAGGCGAGCTAGCGTTTGTTTCCCAATCCTAAATGGAGTTGAATCACATGCAGTTTTTGGTCCTATGAGCAAGAGTTGTTTTCTGGTAAGAAAAGTCACTATTGCGCTCCCTTTGCCATACACAGTGCAAATAGCACTCGCTTTTGTTCCCAGCCAATACACTGTATTGGACTGAAGAGGAGTTTCTTTTATTGTCAGTTTCCTAAGCACAGTTGATCTAGACATGGCCCGTGTGTGTAGGAAGCACAGTTCTTTTGTTCTGAGCAAGCTCACTGTTCGGACCCCATAGGAAATCCAGAAGAAAAGAAGAGTGCTCTTTTCTCAAAAGCAGAGTGTGTTTCTTGTCAGGCGGACTAGTGTTTGTTTCCCATTCCTAAATGGAGTTGAATCCCATGCAGTTTTTGGTCCTAGGAGCAAGAATTGTTTTCTGGGAAGGAAAGTCACTATTGCACTCCCATTGCCATACACAGTGCAAATAGCACTCGCGTCTGTTCCCAGCAAGTACAGTGTATTGGACTGAAGAGGAGCTACTGTTCTTGTCAGTTTTCTAAGCAGAGTTGAACTAGATATGGCCCTTGTGTGTAGGAAGCACAGTTCTTTTGTTCTGAGCAAGGACACTGTTCGGAACCCATAGGAAACACAGTAGAGTAGAAGAGTGCCCTTTTCTCAAAAGCAGAGTGTGTTTTTTGTAAGGCGAGCTAGCATTTGTTTCCCAATCCTAAATGGAGTTGAATCACTTGCAGTTGCTGGTTCTACGAGCAAGAGTTGTTTTCTGGTAAGAAGAGTCACTATTGTGCTCCCATTGAGATACACAGTGCAAATAGCACTTGTCTCTGTTCCCAGCAAGTACAGTGTATTGTACTGAAGATAGCTACTGTTCTTGTCAGTTTCCTAAGCAGAGTTAAACTAGATATGGCCCGTGTGTGGAGGAAGCCCAGTTCTTTTATTCTGAGCAAGATCACTGTTCTGACCCTATAGGAAACACAGTAAAGTAGAAGAGTATTTTTTTCTCAAAAGCAGAGTGTGTTTCTTGTAAGGCGAGCTAGAGTTTGTTTCCCAGTCCTAAATGGAGTTGAATCACATGCAGCTTTTGGTCCTATGAGCAAGAGTTGTTTTCTGGTAAGGAAAGTCACTATTGTGCTCCCATTGCCATACACAATGCATATAGAACTCGCTTCTGTTCCCAGCAAGTACACTGTATTGAACTGAAGAGGAGCTAGTGTTCTTGTCAGTTTCCTAAGCAGAGTTGAACTAGATATGGCCGTGTGTGTAGGAAGCACAGTTCTTTTGTTCTGAGCAAGCTCACTGTTCTGGCCCTATAGGAAACTCAGTAGAGTAGAAGAGTGCTCTTTTCTCAAAAGCAGAGTGTGTTTCTTGTAAGGCGAGCTAGCGTTTGTTTCCAGTCCTAAATGGAGTTGAATCTCGTGCAGTTTTTTGTCCTACGAGCAAGAGTTGTTTTCTGGTAAGGAAAGTCACTATTGTGCTCCCATTGCCATACACAGTGCAAATAGCCCTCGCGTCTGTTCCCAGCAAGTACAGTGAATTGACTGAAGAGGAGCTACTGTTCTTGTCAGTTTCCTAAGCAGAGTTGAACTAGATATGGCCCGTGTGTGGAGGAAGCACAGTTCTTTTGTTGTGAGCCAGCTCACTGTTCTGGCCCTAAAGGAAACACAGTAGAGTAGAAGAGTGCTCTTTTCTCAAAAGCTGAGTCTGTTCCTTGTAAGGCGAGATAGCATTTGTTTCCCAGTCCTAAATGAAGTTGAATCACATGCAGTTTCTAATCCTATGAGCAAGAGTTGTTTTCTGGTACGAAGAGTCACTATTGCGCTCCCATTGAGATACACAGTGCAAATATCACTCGCCTCTGTTCCCACCAAGTACAGTGTATTGGACTGAAGAGGAGCTACTGTTCTTGTCAGTTTCCTAAGCAGAGTTGAACTAGATATGGCCCGTGTGTGTAGGAAGCACAGTTCTTTTGTTCTGTGCAAGCTCACTGTTCGGACTCCATAGGAAACACAGTAGAGTAGAAGAGTGCTCTTTTCTCAAAAGCAGAGTGTGTTGTTTCTTGTAAGGCGACCTAGCGTTTGTTTCCCAGTCCTAAATAGAGGTGAATCACATGCAGTTTCTGGTCCTAGGAGAAAGAATTGTGTTCTGGTTTGGAAAGTCACTATTGCCGTCCCATTGCCATACACAGTGCAAATAGCCCTCATGTCTGTTCCCAGCAAGTACAGTGTATTGGACTGAAGAGGAGCTACTGTTCTTGTCAGTTTTCTAAGCAGAGTTGAACTAGATATGGCCCGTGTGTGTAGGAAGCACAGTTTTTTTGTTCTGAGCAAGCTCACTGTTCGGACCCCATAGGAAACACAGTAGAGTAGAAGAGTGCCCTTTAATCAACAGCAGAGTTTGTTTCTTGTAAGGCGAGCTAGCGTTTGTTTTCCAGACCTAAATGGATTTGAATCACATGCAATTTGTGGTCCTATGAGCAAGAATTTTTTTCTGGAAACAAGAGTCACTATTGCACTCCCATTGAGATACACAGTGCAAATAGCACTCGCGTCTGTTCCCAGCAAGTACAGTGTATTGGACTGAAGAGGAGCCATTGTTCTTGTCATTTTCCTGAGCAGAGTTGAATTAGATATGGCCCGTGTGTGTAGGAAGCACAGTTCTTTTGTTCTGAGCAAGCTCACTGTTCTGGCACTATAGGAAACACAGTAGAGTAGAAGAGTGCTCAGTTCCAAAAGCAGAGTGTGTTTCTTGTAAGGCGAGCTAGCTTTTTTTCCCAGTCCTAAATGGAGTTGAATCACATGCAGCTTCTGGTCGTAGGAGCAAGAGTTGTTTTCTGGTAAGGAAAGTCACTATTGTGCTCCCATTGCCATACACAGTGCAAATAGCACTCACGTCTGTTCCCAGCAAGTATAGTGTATTGGAATGAACAGGAGCTTCTGTTCTTGTCAGTCTCCTAAGCAGAGTTGAACTAGATACGGTCCATGTGTGTAGGAAGCACAGTTCTTTTGTTATGAGCAAGCTCACTGTTCTGGCCCTACAGGAAACACAGTAGAGTAGAAGAGTGCTCTTTTCTCAAAAGCAGAGTGTGTTTCTAGTAAGGCGAGCTAGCGTTTGTTTCCCAGTCCTAAATGGAGTTGAAACACATGCAGTTTCTATTCCTATGAGCAAGAGTTGTTTTCTGGTAAGAAGAGTCACTATTGCGCTCCCATTGAGATACACAGTGCAAATAGCACTCGTCTCTTTTCCTAGCAAGTACAGTGTATTGGAATGAAGAGGAGCAACTGTTCTTGTCAGTTTCCTAAGCAGAGTTGAACTAGACATGGCCCGTGTGTGTAAGAAGCACAGTTCTTTTATTCTGAGCAAACTCACACTTCGGACCCCATAGGAAACACAGTAGAGTAGAAGAGTGCTCTTTTCTCAAAAGCAGAGTGTGTTGTTTCTTGTAAGGCGAGCTAGCGTTTGTTTCCCAGTGCTAAATGGTTTTGAATCACATGCAGTTTCTATTCCTATGAGCAAGAGTTGTTTTCTTGTAAGAAGTGTCACTATTGCGCTCCCATTGCCATACACAGTGCAAATGGCACTCGCGTCTCTTCCCAGCAAGTACAGTGTATTGGACTAAAGAGGAGCTACTGTTCTTGTCAGTTTCTAAGCAGAGTTGAACTAGATATGGCCCATGTGAGTAGGAAGCACATTTCATTTGTTCTGAGCAAGCTCACTGTTCGGACCCCATAGGAAACACATTAGAGTAGAAGAGTGCTCTTTTCTGAAAAGGAGATTGTGTTTCTTGTAAGTCGAACTACCGTTTGTTTCCCAGTCCTAAATGGAGTTGAGTCCCATGAAGTTTCTGGTCCTACGAGCAAGAGTTGTTTTCTGGTAAGAAGAGTCACTATTGCGCTCCCATTGAGATACACAGTGCAAATAGCACTTGCCTCTGTTCCCAGCAAGTACAGTGTATTGGACTGAAGAGGAGTTCTGTTCTTGTCTGTTTCCTAAGCAGAGTTGAACTAGATATGGCCCGTGTGTGTAGGAAGCACAGTTCTTTTGTTCTGAACAAGGTCACTGTTCTGGCCCTATAAAAAACAAGGTAGAGTAGAAGAGTGCTCTTTTCTCAAAAGCAGAGTGTGTTTCTTGTAAGAGGAGCTTGTGTTTCTTTCCGAGTCCTTAATGGAGTTGAACCCCATGCAGTTTCTGGTCCTACGAGCAAGAGTATTTTTCTGGTAAGAAGAGTCACTATTGAGCTCCCATTGTCATACACAGGGCAAATAGCACTGGCGTCTGTTCCCAGCATGTACAGTGTATTGGACTGAAGAGGATCTACTGTTCTTGTCAGTTTCCTAAGCAGAATTGAACTAGATATGGCCGTGTGTGTAGGAAGCACAGTTCTTTTGTTGTGAGCCAGCTCACTGTTCTGGCCTTATAGAAAACACAGAGTAGAAGAGTGCTCTTTTCTCAAAAGCAGAGTGTGTTTCTTGTAAGGGAGCTAGCGTTTGTTTCCCAGTCCTAAATGAAGTTGAATCACATGCAGGATCTGGTCCTACGAGCAAGAGTAGTTTTCTCTTAAGAAGAGTCACTATTGCGCTCCCATTGCCATACACAGTTCAAATAGCACTCACGTCTGTTCCCAACAAGTACAGTGTATTGGACTGAAGAGAAGCTTCTGTTCTTGTCAGTTTCCTAAGCAGAGATGAAGTAGATATGGCCCGTGTGTGCAGGAAGCACAGTTCATTTGTTCTGAGCAACCTCACTTTTCGGACCCCATAGGAAACACAGTAGAGTAGAAGTGTTCTATTCTAAAAAGCAGAGTGTCTTTCTTGTAAGGCGAGCTAGCGTTTGTTTCCCAGTCCTAAATTGAGTTGAATCCCATGCAGTTTCTGGTCTTACAAGCCATAGTTGTTTTCTGGTAAGAAGAGTCACTATTGCGCTCCCATTGAGATACACAGTGCAAATAGCACTCGCCTCTGTTCCCATAAAGTACAGTGTATTGGACTGAAGAGGAGCTACTATTCTTGTCAGTTTCCTAAGCAGAGTTGAACTAGATATGGCCCCTGTGTGGAGGAAGCACCGTTCTTTTGTTGTGAGCAAGCTCACTGTTCTGGCCCTATAGGAAACTCAGTAGAGTAGAAGAATGCCCTTTTCTCAAAAGCAGAGTGTGTTTCTTGTAAGGCAAGCTAGCGTTTGTTTCCCAGTCCTAAATGGAGTTGAATGACATGCAGTTTTTGGTCCTACAAGCAAAAGTTGTTTTCTGGTAAGGAAAGTCACTATTGCGCTCCCATTGCCATACACAGTGCAAATAGCACTCGCTTCTGTTCTCAGCAAGTACAGTGAATTGGACTGAAGAGGAGCTACTGTTATTGTCAGTTTTCTAAGCGGAGTTGAACTGGATATGGCCCGTGGGTGTAGGAAGCTCAGTTCTTTTGTTCTGAGCAAGCTCACTTTTCGGACCCCATAGGAAACACTGTAGAGTAGATGAGTGTTCTTTTCTCAAAAGCAGAGTATGTTTCTTGTAAGGCGAGCTAGCGTTTGTTTCCCAGTCCTAAATAGACGTGAATCACATGCAGTTTCTGGTCCTAGGAGCAAGAATTGTTTTCTGGTTTGGAAAGTCACTATTGCGCTCCCATTGCCATACACAGTGCAAATAGCACTCACGTCTGTTCCCAGCAAGTACAGTGTATTGGACTGAAGAGGAGCTACTGTTATTGTCAGTTTTCTAAGCGGAGTTGAACTAGATATGGCCCGTGTGTGTAGGAATCACAGTTCTTTTGTTCTGAACAAGCTCACTGTTGGGAACCAATAGGAAACACAGTAGAGTAGAAGAGTGCCCTTTTATCAAAAGCAGAGTGTGTTTCTTGTAAGGCGAGCTAGCGTTTGTTTCCCAGACCTAAATGGAGTTGAATCCCATGCAGTTTCTGGTCCTACGAGCACGAATTGTTTTCTGGTAACAAGAGTCACTATTGCACTCCCATTGAGATAAACAGTGCAAATAGCACTTGCGTCTGTTCCAAGCAAGTACAGTGTATTGGACTGAAGAGGAGCTACTGTTCTTGTCAGTTTTCTAAGCGGAGTTGAACTAGATATGGCCCGTGGGTGTAGGAAGCTCAGTTCTTTTGTTCTGAGCAAGCTCACTGTTCGGACCCCATAGGAAACACATTAGAGTAGAAGAGTGCTCTTTTCTCAAAAGCAGATTGTGTTTCTTGTAAGGCGAACTAGTGTTTGTTTCCCAGTCCTAAATGGAGTTGAATCCCATGCAGTTTCTGGTCCTACGAGCAAGAGTTGTTTTCTGGTAAGAAGAGTCACTATTGCGCTCCCATTGTAATACACAGGGCAAATAGCACTGGCGTCTGTTCCCAGCATGTACAGTGTATTGGACTGAAGAAGATCTACTGTTCTTGTCAGTTTCCTAAGCAGAGTTGAACTAGATATAGCCCGTGTGTGTAGGAAGCACAGTTCTTTTGTTCTGAGCAACCTCACTTTTCGGACCCCATATGAAACACAGTAGAGTAGAAGAGTACTCTATTCTAAAAAGCAGAGTGTCTTTCTTGTAAGGGGAGCTAGCGTTTGTTTCCCAGTCCTAAATGGAGTTGAATCCCATGCAGTTTCTTGTCCTACGAGCCATAGTTGTTTTCTGGTAAGAAGAGTCACTATTGCGCTCCCATTGAGATACACAGTGCAAATAGCACTCGCCTCTGTTCCCATCAAGTACAGTGTATTGGACTGAAGAGGAGCTACTGTTCTTGTCAGTTTCCTAAGCAGAGTTGAACTAGATATGGCCCCTGTGTGGAGGAAGCACCGTTCTTTTGTTGTGAGCAAGCTCACTGTTCTGGCCCTATAGGAAACTCACTAGAGTAGAAGAGTGCCCTTTTCTCAAAAGCAGAGTGTTTTTCTTGTAAGGCGAGCTAGCGTTTGTTTCCCAGTCCTAAATGGAGTTGAATGACATGCAGTTTTTGGTCCTACGAGCAAGAGTTGTTTTCTGGTAAGGAAAGTCACTATTGCAGTCCCATTGCCATACACAGTGCAAATAGCACTCGCTTCTGTTCTCAGCAAGTACAGGGTATTGGACTGAAGAGGAGCTACTGTTCTTGTCAGTTTCCTAAGCAGAGTTGAACTAGATATGGCCTGTGGGTGTAGGAAGCTCAGTTCTTTTGTTCTGAACAAGCTCACTGTTCGGAACCAATAGGAAACACAGTAGAGTAGAAGAGTGCCCTTTTATCAAAAGCAGAGTGTGTTTCTTGTAAGGTGAGCTAGCGTTTGTTTCCCAGACCTAAATGGAGTTGAATCCCATGCAGTTTCTGGTCCTACGAGCAAGAATTGTTTTCTGGTAACAAGAGTCACTATTGCACTCACATTGAGATAAACAGTGCAAATAGCACTTGCGTCTGTTCCAAGCAAGTACAGTTTATTGGACTGAAAAGGAGCTACTGTTCTTGTCAGTTTCCTAAGCAGAGTTGAACTAGATATAGCCCGTGTGTGTAGGAAGCACAGTTCTTTTATTCTGAGCAACCTCACTTTTCGGACCCCATAGGAAACACAGTAGAGTAGAAGAGTACTCTATACTAAAAAGCAGAGTGTCTTTCTTGTAAGGCGAGCTAGCGTTTGTTTCCCAGTCCTAAATTGAGTTGAATCCCATGCAGTTTCTGGTCCTACAAGCCATAGTTGTTTTCTGGTAAGAAGAGTCACTATTGCGCTCCCATTGAGATACACAGTGCAAATAGCACTCGCCTCTGTTCCCATCAAGTACAGTGTATTGGACTGAAGAGGAGCTACTATTCTTGTCAGTTTCCTAAGCAGAGTTGAACTAGATATGGCCCGTGTGTGGAGGAAGCACCGTTCTTTTGTTGTGAGCAAGCTCACTGTTCTGGCCCTATAGGAAACTCACTAGAGTAGAAGAATGCCCTTTTCTCAAAAGCAGAGTGTGTTTCTTGTAAGGCGATCTAGCGTTTGTTTCCCAGTCGTAAATGGAGTTGAATGACATGCAGTTTTTGGTCCTACGAGCAAGAGTTGTTTTCTGGTAAGGAAAGTCACTATTGCGCTCCCATTGCCATACACAGTGCAAATAGCACTCGCTTCTGTTCTCAGCAAGTACAGTGTATTGCACTGAAGAGGAGCCACCGTTCTTGTCATTTTCCTAAGCAGAGTTGAACTAGATATGGCCCGTGTGTGTAGAAAGCACAGTTCTTTTGTTCTGAGCAAGCTCACTGTTCTGGCCCTATAGGAAACACAGTAGAGTGGAAGAGTGCTCATTTCCAAATCAGAGTGTGTTTCTTGTAAGGCGAGCTAGCGTTTGTTTCCCAGTCCTAAATGGAGTTGAATCACATGCAGTTTTTGGTCCTATGAGCAAGAGTTGTTTTCTGGTAAGAAAAGTCACTATTGGGCTCCCATTGCCATACACAGTGCAAATAGCACTCGCGTCTGTTCCCAGCCAATACACTGTATTGGACTGAAGAGGAGTTTCTGTTATTGTCAGTTTCCTAAGCACAGTTGATCTAGACATGGCCGGTGTGTGTAGGAAGCACAGTTCTTTTGTTCTGAGCAAGCTCACTGTTCGGACCCCATAGAAAACCCAGAAGAAAAGAAGAGTGCTCTTTTCTCAAAAGCAGAGTGTGTTTCTTGTCAGGCGAACTAGTGTTTGTTTCCCACTCCTAAATGGAGTTGAATCCCATGCAGTTTTTGGTCCTAGGAGCAAGAATTGTTTTCTGGGAAAGAAAGTCACTATTGCACTCCCATTGCCATACACAGTGCAAATAGCACTCGCGTCTGTTCCCAGCAAGTACAGTGTATTGGACTGAAGAGGAGCTACTGTTCTTGTCAGTTTTATAAGCAGAGTTGAACTAGATATGGCCCTTGTGTGTAGGAAGCACAGTTCTTTTGTTCTGAGCAAGCACACTGTTCGGAACCCATAGGAAACACAGTAGAGTAGAAGAGTGCCCTTTTCTCAAAAGCAGAGTAAGTTTTTTGTAAGGCGAGCTAGCATTTGTTTCCCAGTCCTAAATGGAGTTGAATCACTTGCAGTTTCTGGTTCTACGAGCAAGAGTTGTTTTCTGGTAAGAAGAGTCACTATTGCGCTCCCACTGCAATACACACAGCAAATAGCACTCATGTCTGTTCCCAGCAGTACAGTGTATTGGACTGAAGAGGAGCTACTGTTCTTTTCAGTTTCATAAGCAGAGTTGAACTAGATATGGCCCGTGTTTGTAGGAAGCACAGTTCTTTTGTTCTGAGCAAGCTCACTGTTCTTGCCCTATAGTAAACACAGTGGAGTAGAAGAGCGCTCTTTTCTCAAAAGCAGAGTGTGTTTCTTGTAAGGCGAGCTAGCGTTTGTTTCCCAGTCCTAAATGGAGTTGAATCACATGCAGTTTCTATTCCTATGAGCAAGAGTTGTTTTCTGGTAAGAAGAGTCACTATTGCGCTCCCATTGCCATACACAGTGCAAATGGCACTCGCGTCTGTTCCCAGTAACTACAGTTAATTGGACTGAAGAGGAGCTACTGTTCTTGTCAGTTTCCTAAGCAGAGTTGAACTAGATATGTCCCATGTGAGTAGGAAGCACAGTTCATTTGTTCTGAGCAAGCTCACTGTTCGAACCCCATAGGAAACACATTAGAGTAGAAGAGTACTCTTTTCTCAAAAGGAGATTGTGTTTCTTGTAAGTCGAACTAGCGTTTGTTTCCCAGTCCTAAATGGAGTTGAATCACATGCAGTTTCTGGTCTTACGAGCAAGAGTTGTTTTCTGGTAAGAACAGTCACTATTGCGCTCCCATTGTCATACACACGGCAAATAGCACTGGCGTCTGTTCCCAGAATGTACAGTGTATTGGACTGAAGAGGATCTACTGTTCTTGTCAGGTTCCTAAGCAGAGTTGAACTAGATATAGCCCGTGTGTGTAGGAAGCACAGTTCTTTTGTTCTGAGCAAGCTTACTGTTCGGACACCATAGGAAAAACAGTAGAGTAGAAGAGTACTCTTTTCTAAAAAGCAGAGTGTGTTTCTTGTAAGGCGAGCTAGCGTTTGTTTCCTAGTCCTAAATGGAATTGAATCACATGAAGTTCCTGGACGAACGATCAAGAGTTGTTTTCTGTTAAGAAGAGTCACTGTTGTGCTCCCATTGTCATACACAGTGCAAATAGCCCTGGCGTCTCTTCCCAGCATATACAGTGTATTTGACTGAAGAGGAGCTACTGTTCTTGTCGTTTCCTAAGCAGAGTTGTACTAGATATGGCCGGGTGTGTAGGAAGCACAGTTCTTTTGTTCTGAGCAAGCTCACTGTTCTGGCCCAATAGGAAACTCAGTAGAGTAGAAGAGTGCTCTTTTCTCAAAAGCAGAGTGTGTTTCTTGTAAGGCAAGCTAGCGTTTGTTTCCCAGTCCTAAATGTAGTTGAATCACATGCAGTTTTTGGTCCTATGAGCAAGAGTTGTTTTCTGGTCAGGAAAGTCACTATTGCGCTCACATTGCCATACACAGTGCAAATAGCACTTTTGTCTGTTTCAGCAAGTACAGTGTATTGAACTGAAGAGGAGCTACTGTTCTTGTCAGTTTCCTAAGCAGAGTTGAAATAGATATAGCCCGTGTGTGTAGGAAGCACAGTTCTTTTGTTCTGAGCAAGCTCACTTTTCGGACCCCATAGGAAACACAGTAGAGTAGAAGAGTGCACTTTTCTAAAAAGCAGAGTTTGTTTCTTGTAAGGCGAGCTAGCGTTTGTTGCCCAGTCCTAAATGGAGTTGAATCACATGCAGTTTCGGTCCTATGAGCAAGAGTTGTTTTCTGGTAAAAAGAGTCACTATTGCGCTCAAATTGAGATACATATTGCAAACAGCACTCGCGTCTGTTCCCAGCAAGTACAGTGTATTGGACTGAAGAGGAGCTACTGTACTTGTCAGTTTCCTAAGCAGAGTTGAACTAGATATGGCCCGTGTGTGTAGGAAGCACAGTTCTTTTGTTCTGAGCAAGCTCACTGTTCTGGCCCTATAGGAAAAACAGTAGAGTAGAAGAGTAATCTTTTCTCAAAAGCAGAGTGTGTTTCTTGTAATTCGAGCTAGCGTTTGTTTCCCAGTCCTAAATGGAGTTGAATCACATGCAGTTTATATTCCTATGAGCAAGAGTTGTTTTCTGGTAAGAAGAGTCACTATTGCGCTCCCATTGCCATACACAGTGCAAGTAGCACTCGCGTCTGTTCCCAGCAAGTACAGTGTATTGGACTGAAGAGGAGCTACTGTTCTTGTCAGTTTCCTAAGCAGAGTTGAACTAGATATGGCCCATGTGAGTAGGAAGCACTCTTCATTTGTTTTGAGCAAGGTCACTGTTCCGACCCCATAGGAAACACATTAGAGTAGAAGAGTGCTCTTATCTCAAAAGCAGATTGTTTTTCTTATAAGGCGAACTAGCGTTTGTTTCCCAGTCCTAAATGGAGTTGAATCACATGCAGTTTCTTGTCCTACGAGCAAGAGTTGTTTTCTATTAAGGAAAGTCACTATTGCGCTCCCATTTCCATACACAGTGCAAATAGCACTCGCGTCTCTTCCCAGCAAGTATAGTGTATTGGACTGAAGAAGAGCTTCTGTTCTTGTCAGTTTCTTAAGCAGAGTTGAACTAGATATGGCCCGTGTGTGTAGGAAGCACAGTTCTTTTGTTCTGAGCAAGCTCACTATTCGGACCACATAGGAAACCCAGTAGAGTAGAAGAGTGCTCTTTTCACAAAAGCAGAGTATGTTTCTTGTAAGGCGAGCTAGCGTTTGTTTCCCAGTCCTAAATGGAGTTGAATCACATGCAGTTTCTGGTCCTAGGAGCAAGAGTTGTTTTCTGGTAATGAAAGTCACTATTTTGCTCCCATTGCCATACACAGTGCAAATAGCACTCGCGTTTGTTCCCAGCAACTACAGTGTATTGGACTGAAGAGGTGCTACTGTTCTTGTCAGTTTCCTAAGCAGAGTTGAACTAGATATGGCCCTTGTGTGTAGGAAGCACAGTACTTTTGTTCTGAGCAAGCTCATAGTTCTGGCCCTATGGAAACACAGTAGAGTAGAAGAGTGCTCTTTTCTTAAAAGCAGAGTGTGTTTTTGTAAGGTGCGTTAGTGTTTCTTTCCCAGTCCTAAACGGAGTTGATTCACATGCAGTTTCTGTTCGTACGAGCAAGAGTTGTTTTCTGGTAACAAGAGTCACTATTGTGCTCCCACTACAATACACAGTGCAAATAACACTCATGTCTGTTCCCAGCAAGTACAGTGTGTTGTACTGAAGAGGAGCTACTGTTCTTGTCAGTTTCCTAAGCAGAGTTGAACTAGATATGGCCCGTGTGTGTAGGAAGCACAGTTCTTTTGTTCTGAGCAAGCTCACTGTTCTGGCCCTATAGGAAACACAGTAGAGTAGAAGAGTACACTTTTCTTAAAAGTAGATTGTGTTTCTTGTACGTTCAGCTAGTGTTTGTTTCCCAGTCAGAAATGGAGTTGATCCCATGCAGTTTCTGGTCCTACGAGCAAGAGTTGTTTTCTGGTAAGAAGAGTCACTATTGCGCTCCCATTGTGATACACAGGACAAATAGCACTGGCGTCTGTTCCCAGCATGTACAGTGTATAGGACTGAAGAGGATGTATGTTCTTGTCAGTTTCCTAAGCAGAATTGAACTAGATGTGGCCGTGTGTGTAGGAAGCACAGTTCTTTTGTTGTGAGCCAGCTCACTGTTCTGGCTCTATAGAAAACACAGAAGAGTAGAAGAGTGCTCTTTTCTCAAAAGCAGAGTGTGTTTCTTGTAAGGCGAGCTCGCGTTTGTTTCCCAGTCCTAAATGGAGTTGAATCACATGCAGTTTTTGGTCCTACGAGCAAGAGTTGTTTTCTGGTAAGGAAAGTCACTACTGCGCTCCCATTGCCACACAGTGCAAATACCACTGGCGTCTGTTCCCATCAAGTACAGTGTATTGGACTGAAGAGGAAATACTGTTCTTGTCAGTTTCCTAAGCAGAGTTGAACTAGATATGGCCCGTGTGTGTAGGAAGCACAGTTCTTTTGTTCTGAGCAAGCTCATTTTTCGGACCACATAGGAAACCCAGTAGAGTAGAAGAGTGCTCTTTTCTCAAAAGCAGAGTGTGTTTCTTGTTAGGCCAGCTAGTGTTTGTTTCCCAGTCCTAAATGGAGTTGAATCCCATGCAGTTTCTGGTCCTACGAGCAAGAGTTGTTTTCTGGTAAGAAGAGTCACTATTGTGCTCCCATTGCCATACAGAGTGCAAATAGCACTCTCGTCTGTTCCCAGCAAGTACACTGTATTGGACTGAACAGGAGCTACTGTTCTTGTCAGTTTCCTAAGCAGAGTTGAACTAGATATGGCCCGTGTGTGTAGGAAGCACAGTTCCTTTGTTCTGAGCAAGCTCACTGTTCTGGCCCTATAGGAAATACAGTAGAGTAGAAGAGTGCTCTTTCTCAAAAGCAGAGTGTGTTTCTTGTAAGGCGAGCTAGCATTTGTTTCCCAGTCCTAAATGGAGTTGAATCTCATGCAGCTTCTATTTCTACGAGCAAGAGTTGTTTTCTGGTAAGAAGAGTCACTATTGTGCTCCAATTGCCATACTAGTGCAAATAGCACTCGTGTCTGTTCCCAGCAAGTACAGTGTATTGGACTGAAGAGGAGCTACTGTTCTTGTCAGTTTCCTAAGCATAGTTGAACTAGATATGGCCATGTGAGTAGGATCACAGTTCATTTGTTCTGAGCAAGCTCACTGTTCAGACCCCATAGGAAACACAGTAGAGTAGAAGTGTGCCCTTTTCCCAAAAGCAGCGTGTGTTTCTTGTAAGGCGAACTAGCGTTTGTTTCCCAGTCCTAAATGAAGTTGAATCCCAGGCAGTTTCTGGTCCTACGAGCAAGAGTTGTTTTCTGGTAAGAAGAGTCACTAATGCGCTCCCATTGTGATACACAGGACAAATACACTGGCATCTGTTCCCAGCCTGTGCAGTGTATTGGACTGAAGAGGATCTACTGTTCTTGTCAGTTTCCTAAGCAGAATTGAACTAGATATGGCCGTGTGTGTAGGAAGAAAAGTTCTTTTGTTGTGAGCCAGCTCACTGTTCTGGCTCTATAGAAAACACAGTAGAGTAGAAGAGTGCTCTTTTCTCAAAAGCAGAGTGTGTTTCTAGTAAGGTGAGCTAGCGTTTGTTTCCCAGTCCTAAATCTAGTTGAATCACATGCAGTTTCTGGTCGTAGGAGCAAGAGTTGTTTTCTGGTAATGAAAGTCACTATTGTGCTCCCATTGCCATACACAGTGCAAATAGCCCTCGCGTTGTTCCCAGCAAGTACAGTGTATAGGACTGAAAAGGAGCTACTGTTCTTGTCAGTTTCCTAAGCAGAGTTGAACTAGATATGGCCCGTGTGTGGAGGAAGCACAGTTCATTTACTCTGAGCAAGCTCACTGTTCTGGCCCTACAGGAAACACAGTACAGTAGAAGAGTGTTCTTTTCTCAAAAGCAGATTATGTTTCTTGTAAGGCGAGCTAGCGTTTGTTTCCCAATCCTAAATGGAGTTGAATCACATGCAGTTTTTTGTCCTATGAGCAAGAGTTGTTTTCTGGTAACAAGAGACACTATTGTGCTCCCATTGCCATACACAGTGCAAATAGCACTCGCCTCTGTTCCCAGCAAGTACAGTGTATTGGACTGAAGAGGAGCTACTTTTCTTGTCAGTTTCCTAAGCAGAGTTGAACTAGATATGGCCCATGTGAGTAGGAAGCACAGTTCATTTGTTTTGAGCAAGCTCACTGTTCCGACCCCATAGGAAACACATTAGAGTAGATGAGTGCTCTTATCTCAAAAGCAGATTGTGTTTCTTGTAAGGCGAACTAGCGTTTGTTTCCCAGTCCTAAATGGAGTTGAGTCACATGCAGTTTCTGTTCGTACGAGCAAGAGTTGTTTTCTGGTAACAAGTGTCACTATTGTGCTCCCATTGCAATACACAGTGCAAATAACACTCAGCAAGTACAGTGTGTTGGACTGAAGAGGTGCTACTGTTCTTGTCAGATTCCTAAGCAGAGTTGACCTAGATATGGCCCGTGTGTAGGAAGCACAGTTCTTTTGTTCTGAGCAAGGTCACTGTTCTGGCCCTATAGGAAACACAGTAGAGAAGAAGAGTGCTCTTTTCTCAAAAGCAGAGTGTGTTTCTTGTAAGGTGAGCTAGCGTTTGTTTCCCAGTCCTAAATGGAGTTGAATAACATGCAGGATCTGGTCCTAAGAGCAAGAGATATTTTCTGGTAAGAAGAGTCACTATTGCACTCCCATTGACATACACAGTGCAAATAGCACTCGCTTCTGCTTCCAGCATGTACAGGGTATTGGACTGAAGAGGAGCTACTGTTCTTGTCAGTTTCCTAAGCAGAATTGAACTAGATATGGCCCGTGTGTGTAGGAATCACAGTTCTTTGGTTCTGAGCAAGCTCACTTTTCGGACCCCATAGGAAACCCAGTAGAGTAGAAGAGTGCTCTTTTCTCAGAAGCAGAGTGTGTTTCTTGTAAGGCCAGCTAGTGTTTGTTTTCCAGTCAGAAATGGAGTTGAATCCCATGCAGTTTCTGGTCCTACGAGCAAGAGTTGTTTTCTGGTAAGAAGAGTCACTATTGTGCTCCCATTGCAATACACAGTGAAAATAGCACTCATGTCTGTTCCCAGCAAGTACAGTGTATTGGACTGAAGAGGAGCTACTGTTCTTGTCAGTTTCCTAAGCAGAGTTGAACTAGATATGGCCCTTGTGTGTAGGAAGCACAGTTCTTTTGTTCTGAGCAAGCTCACTGTTCTGGCCCTATAGGAAACACAGTAGAGTAGAAGAGTGCTCTTTCTCAAAAGCAGAGTGTGTTTTGTAAGGCGAGCTAGCGTTTGTTTCCCAGTCCTAAATGGAGTTGAATCTCATGCAGCTTCTATTTCTACGAGCAAGAGTTGTTTTCTGGTAACAAGAGTCACTATTGTGCTCCCATTGCAATACACAGTGCAAATAACACTCATGTCTGTTCCCAGCAAGTACAGTGTGTTGGACTGAAGAGGAGATACTGTTCTTGTCAGTTTCCTAAGCAGAGATGAACTAGATATGGCTCGTGTGTGTAGGAAGCACAGTTCTTTTGTTCTGAGCAAGCTCACTGTTCTGGCCCTATAGGAAACACAGTAGAGTAGAAGAGTGCTCTTTTCTCAAAAGCAGAGTATGTCTCTTGTACGTCGAGCTAGGGTTTGTTTCCCAGTCCTAAATTGAGTTGAATCACATGCAGTTTCTGGTACTAAAAGCAAGAGTTGTTTTCTGGTAAGATGAGTCGCTATTTTGCTCCCATTGCCATACACAGTAGAGTAGAAGAGTGCTCTTTTCTTAAAAGCAGATTGTGTTTCTTGTAAGTTCAGCTAGTGTTTGTTTCCCAGTCAGAAATGGAGTTGAATCCCATGCAGTTTCAGTTCCTACGAGCAATAGTTGTTTTCTGGTAAGAAGAGTCATTATTGCGCTCCCATTGCCATACACAGTGCAAATAGAACTCACGTCTCTTCCCAGCAAGTACAGTGAATTGGACTGAAGAGGAGCTACTGTTCTTGTCAGATTCCTAAGCAGAGTTGACCTAGATATGGCCCGTGTGTGTAGGAAGCACAGTTCTTTTTTTCTGAGTAAGCTCACTGTTCTGGTCATATAGGAAACACAGTAGAGAAGAAGAGTGCTCTTTTCTCAAAAGCAGAGTGTGTTTCTTGTAAGGCGAGCTAGCGTTTGTTTCCCAGTCCTAAATGGAGATGAATAACATGCAGGATCTGGTCCTAAGAGCAAGAGATATTTTCTGGTAAGAAGAGTCCCTATTGCACTCCCATTGCCATACACAGTGCAAATAGCACTAGCTTCTGCTTCCAGCAAGTACAGGGTATTGTACTGAAGAGGAGCTACTGTTCTTGTCAGTTTCCTAAGCAGAGTTGAACTAGATATGGCCCGTGTGTGTAGGAAGCACAGTTCTTTTGTTCTGAGCAAGCTCACTTTTCGGACCCCATAGGAAACCCAGTAGAGTAGAAGAGTGCTCTTTTCTCAGAAGCAGAGTGTGTTTCTTGTAAGGCCAGCTAGTGTTTGTTTACCAGTCAGAAATGGAGTTGAATCCCATGCAGTTTCTGGTACTACGAGCAAGAGTTGTTTTCTGGTAAGAAGAGTCACTATTGTGCTCCCACTGCAATACACAGTGCAAATAGCACTCATGTCTGTTCTCAGCAAGTACAGTGTATTGGACTGAAGAGGAGCTACTGTTCTTTTCAGTTTCCGAAGCAGAGATGATCTAGATATGGCCCGTTTGTGTAGGAAGCACAGTTCTTTTGTTCTGAGCAAGCTCACTATTCGGACCACTTTGGAAACCCATTAGAGTAGAAGAATGCTGTTTTCTAAAAAGCAGAGTATGTTTCTTGTAAGGCGAGGTAGCGTTTGTTTCCCAGTCATAAATGGAGTGGAATCACATGCAGTTTCTGGTCCTAGGAGCAAGAGTTGTTTTCTGGTAAGGAAAGTCACTATTGTGCTCCCATTGCCATACACAGTGCAAATAGCACTCGTGTCTGATCCCAGCAAGTACAGTGTATTGGACTGAAGAGGAGCTACTGTTCTTGTCAGTTTCCTAAGAAGAATTGAACTAGATATGGCCCGTGTGTGTAGGAAGCACAGTTCTTTTGTTGTGAGCCAGCTCACTGTTCTGGCCCTATAGAAAACACAGAAGAGTAGAAGAGTGCTCTTTTCTCAAAAGTAGAGTGTGTTTCTTGTAAGGCGAGTGAGCCTTTGTTTCCCAGTCCTAAATGGAGTTGAATCACATGCAGCTTTTGGTCCTACGAGCAAGAGTTGTTTTCTGGTAAGGAAAGTCACCATTGGGGTCCCATTGCCACACAGTACAAATAGCACTCGTGTCTGTTCCCAGCAATTCAGTGTATTGGACTGAAGAGGAGCTACTGTTCTTGTCACTTTCCTAAGCAGAGTTGAACTAGATATGGCCCGTGTGTGTAGGAAGCACGGTTCTTTTGTTCGGAGCAAGCTCACTGTTTGGACCCCATAGGAAACACAGTAGAGTAGAAGAGTGCTCTTTTCTCAAAAGCAGAGTGTGTTGTTTCTTGTAAGGCGAGCTAGCATTTGTTTCTCAGCCTAAATGCAGTTGAATCACATGCAGATTCCGGTCCTACAATCAAGAGTTGTTTTCTGTTAAGAAGAGTCACTGTTGTGCTCGCATTGTCATACACAGTGCAAATAGCATTGGCGTCTGTTCCCAGCATGTACAGTGTATTGGACTGAAGAGTAGCTACTGTTCTTGTCTGTTTCCTAAGCAGAGTTGAACTAGATATGGCCCGTTTGTGTAGGAAGCACAGTTCTTTTGTTCTGAGCAAGCTCACTGTTCTCGCCCTATAGGAAACACAGTAGAGTAGAAGACTGCTCTTTTCTCAAAAGCAGAGTGTGATTCTTGTAAGGCGAGCAAGCGTTTGTTTCCCAGTCCTAAATGGAGTTGAATCACATGCAGTATCTGGTCCTACGAGCAAGAGTTGTTTTCTGGTAGGAAGAGTCACTCTTGTGCTCCCATTGCCATACACAGTGCAAATAGCACTCGCTTCTGCTTCCAGCAAGTACAGTGTATTGGACTGAAGAGGAGCTTCTGTTCTTGTCAGTTTCCTAAGCAGAATTGAACTAGATATGGCCGTGTGAGTAGGAAGCACAGTTCTTTTGTTGTGAGCCAGCTCACTGTTCTGGCCCTATAGAAAACACAGTAGAGTAGAAGAGTGCTCTTTTCTCAAAAGCAGAGTGTGTTTCTTGTAAGGCGAGCTAGCGTTTGTTTCCCAGTCCTAAATGGAGTTGAATCACATGCAGTTTTTGGTCCTACAAGCAAGAGTTGTTCTCTGGTAAGGAGAGTCACTATTGTGCTCCCATTGCAATACACAGTGCAAATAGCACTCGCGTCTGTTCCCAGCAAGTACAGTGTATAGGACTGAAGAGGAGCTACTGTTCTTGTAGGTTTCCTAAGCAGAGTTGAACTAGATATAGCCCGTGTGTGTAAGAAGCACAGTTCTTTTGTTCTGAGCAAGCTCACTGTTCTGGCCCTATAGGAAACACAGTACAGTAGAAGAGTGTTCTTTTCTCAAAAGCAGAGTGTGTTTCTTCTAAGGCGAGCTAGCATTTTTTTCCAAGTCCTAAATGGAGTTGAATCACATGCAGTTTCTGGTCCTACAAGCAAGAGTTCTTTTCTGGTAAGAAGAGTCGGTATTGCGGTCTCATTGCCATACTCAGGGCAAATAGCACTCGCGTTTGTTCCCAGCAAGTACAGTGTATTGGACTGAAGAGGAGCTACTGTTCTTGTCAGTTTCCTAAGCAGAGTTGAACTAGATATGGCCCGTGTGTGTAGGAAGCACAGTTCTTTTCTTCTCAGTAAGCTGACTCTTCTGGCCCTATAGGAAACACAGAAGAGTAGAAAAGTGCTCTTTTCTCAAAAGCAGAGTGTGTTTCTTGTAAGGCTAGCTAGTGTTTGTTTCCCAGTGAGAAACGGAGTTGAATCCCATGCAGTTTCTGTTCCTAGGAGCAAGAGTTGTTTTCTGGTAAGAAGAGTCACTATTGCGCTCCCATTGCCATACACAGTGCAAATAGCACTCGCGTCTGCTCCCAGCAAGTACAGTGTATTGGACAGAAGAGGAGCTACTGTTCTTGTCAGTTTCCTAAGCAGAGTTGAACTAGATATAGCCCGTGTGTGTTGGAAGCACAGTTCTTTTGTTCTGAGCAAGCTCACTGTTCTTGCCCTATAGGAAACACAGTAGAGTAGAAGAATGCTCTTTTCTCAAAAGCAGAGTGTGTTTGTTTTAAGGCAAATTAGCATTTGTTTCCCAGTCCTAAATGGAGTTGAATCACATGCAGTTTCTGGTCCTACGAGCAAGAGTTGTTTTCTGGTAAGGAAAGTCACTATTGTGCTCCTTTTGCCATACACAGTGCAAATAGCACTTGCGTCTGTTCCCAGCAAGTACAGTGTATTGGACTGAAGAGGAGCTACTGTTCTTGTCAATTTCCTAAGCAGATTTGAACTAGATATGGCCCGTGTGTGTAGGAAGCAAAGATCTTTTGTTATGAGCAAGCTCACTGTTCTGGCCTTATAGGAAACACAGAAGAGTAGAAGAGTGCTCTTTTCTCAAAAGCAGAGTGTGTTTCTTCTAAGGCGAGGTAGCGTTTGTTTCCAAGTCCTAAATGGAGTTGAATCACATGCAGTTTCTGGTCCTAGAAGCAAGAGTTGTTTTCTGGTAAGAAGAATCACTATTGCACTCCCATTGCCATACACAGGGCAAATAGCCCTCGCGTCTGTTCCCAGCAAGTACAGTGTATTAGACTGAAGAGGAGCTACTGTTCTTGTCAGTTTCATAAGCAGAGTTGAACTAGATATGGCCCGTGTGTGTATGAAGCACAGTTCTTTTGTTCTGAGTAAGCTGACTCTTCTGGCCCTATAGGAAAAACAGAAGAGTAGAAGAGTGCTCTTTTCTCAAAAGGAGAGTGTGTTTCTTGTAAGGCGAGCTAGCGTTTGTTTCCCTGTCCATAATGGAGTTGAATCCCATGCAGTTTCTGGTCCTATGAGCAAGAGTTGTTTTCTGGTAAGAAGAGTCACTATTGTGCTACCATTGCCATACACAGTGCAAATAGCACTCGCGTCTGTTACCAGCAAGTACTGTGTATGGGACAGAAGAGGAACTACTGTTCTTGTCAGTTTCTTAAGCAGAGTTGAAGTAGATATGTCCCGTGTGTGTGAAGCACAGTTCTTTTGTTCTGAGCAAGCTCACTTTTCGGACCACATAGGAAAAACAGTAGAGTAGAAGAGTGCTCTTTTCTCAAAAGCAGAATGTCTTTCCTGTAAAGCTAGCTAGTGTTTGTTTCCCAGTCAGAAACGGACTGGAATCCCATGCAGTTTCTGGTTCTATGAGCAAGAGTTGTTTTCTGGTAAGAAGAGTCACTATTGCGCTCCCATTGCCATACACAGTGCAAATAGCACTCGCGTCTGCTCCCAGCAAGCACAGTGTATTGGACAGAAGAGGAGCTACTGTTCTTGTCAGTTTCCTAAGCAGAGTTGAACTAGATATAGCCCGTTTGTGTAGGAAGGACAGTTCTTTTGTTCTGAGCAAGCTCACTGTTCTTTCCCTATAGGAAACACAGTAGAGTAGAAGAGTGCTCTTTTCTCAAAAGCAGAGTGTGTTTCTTGTAAGGCGAGCTAGTGTTTATTTCCCAGTCCTAAATGGAGTTGAATCACATGCAGGATATGATCCTAAGAGCAAGAGTTGTTGTCTGGTAAGAAGAGTCATTATTGTACTCCCATTGCCATACACAGTGCAAATAGCACTCGCTTCTGCTTCCAGCAAGTACAGGGTATTGGACTGAAGAGGAGCTACTGTTCTTTACAGTTTCCTAAGCAGAGTTGAACTAGATATGGCCCGTGCGTGTAGGAAGCACAGTTCTTTTGTTCTGAGTAAGCTGACTCTTCTGGCCCTATAGGAAACACAGAAGAGTAGAAGAGTGCTCTTTTCTCAAAAGGAGAGTGTGTTTCTTGTAAGGCGAGCTAGCGTTTGTTTCCCAGTCCATAATGGAGTTGAATCCCATGCAGTTTCTGGTCCTATGAGCAAGAGTTGTTTTCTGGTAAGAAGAGACACTATTGTGCTACCATTGCCATACACAGTGCAAATAGCACTCGCGTCTGTTACCAGCAAGTACTGTGTATTGGACAGAAGAGGAGCTACTGTTCTTGTCAGTTTCTTAAGCAGAGTTGAAGTAGATATGTCCCATGTGTGTGAAGCACAGTTCTTTTGTTCTGAGCAAGCTCACTTTTCGGACCACATAGGAAACACAGTAGAGTAGAAGAGTGTTCTTTTCTCAAAAGCAGAATGTGTTTCCTGTAAATGTAGCTAGTGTTTGTTTCCCAGTCAGAAACGAACTGGAATCCCATGCAGTTTCTGGTCCTATGAGCAAGAGTTGTTTTCTGGTAAGGAAAGTCACTATTGCGCTCCCATTGCCATACACAGTGCAAATAGCACTCGCGTCTGTTACCAGCAAGTACTGTGTATTGGACAGAAGAGGAGCTACTGTTCTTGTCAGTTTCTTAAGCAGAGTTGAAGTAGATATGTCCCGTGTGTGTGAAGCACAGTTCTTTTGTTCTGAGCAAGCTCACTTTTCGGACCACATAGGAAACACAGTAGAGTAGAAGAGTGCTCTTTTCTCAAAAGCAGAATGTGTTTCCTATAAAGCTAGCTAGTGTTTGTTTCCCAGTCAGAAACGGACTGGAATCCCATGCAGTTTCTGGTCCTATGAGCAAGAGTTGTTTTCTGGTAAGAAGAGTCACTATTGTGCTACCATTGCCATACACAGTGCAAATAGCACTCGCATCTGTTCCCAGCAATTACAGTGTGTTGGACTGAAGATGATCTACTGTTCTTGTCAGTTTCCTAAGCAGAGTTGAACTACTTATGGCCCATGTGAGTAGGAAGCACAGTTCATATGTTCTGAGCAAGCTCACTGTTCGGACCCCCTAGGAAACACAGTAGAGTAGAAGAGTGCTCTTTTATCAAAAGCAGAGTGTGTTTCTTGTAAGGCAAGCTAGCGTTTGTTTCCCAGTCCTAAATGGAGTTGAATCACATGCAGTTTCTGGTCCTAGGAGCAAGAGTTGTTTTCTGGTAAGGAAAGTCACTATTGTGCTCCCATTGCAATACTCAGTGCAAATAGCACTCGCGTCTCTTCCCAGCAAGTACAGTGAATTGGACTGTAGAAGAGCTACTGTTCTTGTCAGTTACCTAAGCAGAGTTGACCTAGATATGGCCCGTGTGTGCAGGAAGCACAGTTCTTTTGTTCTGAGCAAGCTCACTGTTCTGGCCCTATAGGAAACACAGTAGAGTAGAAGAGTGCTCTTTTCTCAAAAGCAGAGTGTGTTTCTTGTAAGGTGAGCTAGCGTTTATTTCCCAGTCCTAAATGGAGTTGAATCACATGCAGGATCTGTTCCTGAGAGCAAGAGTTGTTTTCTGATAAGAAGAGTCACTATTGTACTCCCTTTGCCATACACAGTGCAAATAGCACTCGCTTCTGCTTCCAGCAAGTACAGGGTATTGGACTGAAGAGGAGCTACTATTCTTGTCCGTTTCCTAAGCAGAGTTGAACTAGATATGGCCCGTGTGTGTAGGAAGCACAGTTCTTTTGTTCTGAGCAAGCTCACTTTTCGGACCCCATAGGAAACACAGCAGAGTAGAAGAGTGCTCTTTTCTCAAAAGCAGAGTGTTTTTCTTGTAAGGCGAGCTAGCGTTTGTTTCACAGTCCTAAATGGAGTTGAATCACTTGCAGTTTCTGGTCCTAGGAGTAAGAGTTGTTTTCTGGTAAGGAAAGTCACTATTGCGCTCCCATTGCCATACACAGTGAAAATAGCTCTCGCGTCTGTTCCCAGCAAGTATAGTGTATTTGACTGAAGAGGAGCTTCTGTTCTTGTCAGTTTCCTATGCAGAGTTGAACTACATATGGCCCGTGTGTTTAGGAAGCACAGTTCTTTTGTTATGAGCAAGCTCACTGTTCAGACCACATAGGAAACCCAGTAGAGTAGAAGAGTGCTCTTTTCTCGAAAGCAGAGTATGTTTCTTGTAAAGCGAGCTAGAGTTTGTTTCCCAGTCCTAAATGGAGGTGAATCACATGCAGTTTTTTGTCCTAAGAGCAAGAGTTGTTTTCTGGTAAGGAAAGTCACTATTGCGCTCCCATTGCCATACAAAGTGCAAATAGCACTCTCGTCTGTTCCCAGCAAGTACAGTGTATTGGACTGAAGAGCAGCTACTGTTCTTGTCAGTTTCCTAAGCAGAGTTGAACTAGATATGGCCTGAGCTTGTAGGAAGCACAGTTCTTTTGTTCTGAGCAAGCTCATTTTTCTGGCCCTATAGGAAACACAGTAGAGTAGATGAGTGCTCTTTTCTTAAAAGCAGAGTGTGTTTCTTGTAACGTGAGCTAGTGTTTCTTTCCCAGTCCTAAATGGAGTTGAGTCACATGCAGTTTCTAGTCGTACGAGCAAGAGTTGTTTTCTGGTAAGAAGAGTCACTATTGCGCTCTTATTGTGATACACAGGGCAAATAGCACTGGCGTCTGTTCCCAGCATGTACAGTGTATTGGAATGAAGAGGAGCTACTGTTTATGTCAGTTTCCACAGCAGAGTTGAACTAGATATGGCCCGTGTGTGGAGGAAGCACAGTTCTTTTACTCTGAGCAAGCTCACTGTTCTGGCCCTACAGTAACACAGAAGAGTAGAAGAGTGTTCTTTTCTCAAAAGCAGAGTATGTTTCTTGTAAGGCGAGCTAGCGTTTGTTTCCCAATCCTAAATGGAGTTGAATCACATGCAGTTTTTTGTCCTATGAGCAAGAGATATTTTCTGGTAAGGAAAGTCACTATTGTGCTCCCATTGCCATACACAGTGCAATTAGCACTCGCTTCTGCTTCCAGCAAGTACAGGGTATTGGACTGAAGAGGAGCTACTGTTCTTGTCAGTTTCCTAAGCAGAGTTGAACTAGATATGGCCCGTGTGTGTAGGAAGCACAGTTCTTTTGTTCTGAGCATGCTCACTTTTCGGACCCCACAGGAAACCCAGTAGAGTAGAAGAGTGCTCTTTTCTCAGAAGCAGAGTGTGTTTCTTGTAAGGCCAGCTAGTGTTTGTTTCCCAGTCCGAAATGGAGTTGAATCCCATGCAGTTTCTGGTCCTACGAGCAAGAGTTGTTTTCTGGTAAGAAGAGTCACTATTGTGCTCCCATTGCAATACACAGTGCAAATAGCACTCGCGTCTGTTCCCAGCAAGTACAGTGTATTGGACTGAAGAGGAGCTACTGTTCTTGTCAGTTTCCTAAGCAGAGTTGAACGAGATATGGCCCGTGTGTGTAGGAAGCACAGTTCCTTTGTTCTGAGCAAGCTCACTGTTCTGGCCCTATAGGAAACACAGTAGAGTAGAATAGTGCTCTTTCTCAAAAGCAGAGTGTGTTTCTTGTAAGGCGAGCTAGCATTTGTTTCCCAGTCCTAAATGGAGTTGAATCTCATGCAGCTTCTATTTCTACGAGCAAGAGTTGTTTTCTGGTAAGAAGAGTCACTATTGTGCTCCAATTGCCATACTAGTGCAAATAGCACTCGTGTCTGTTCCCAGCAAGTACAGTGTATTGGACTGAAGAGGAGCTACTGTTCTTGTCAGTTTCCTAAGCAGAGTTGAACTAGATATGGCCCATGTGAGTAGGATCACAGATCATTTGTTCTGAGCAAGCTCACTGTTCGGACCCCATAGGAAACACAGTAGAGTAGAAGAGTGCTCTTTTCTCAAAAGCAGATTGTGTTTCTTGTAAGGCGAACTAGCGTTTTTTCCCAGTCCTAAATGAAGTTGAATCCCATGCAGTTTCTGGTCCTATGAGCAAGAGTTGTTTTCTGGTAAGAAGAGTCACTATTGCGCTCCCATTGTGATACACAGGACAAATAGCACTGGCATCTGTTCCCAGCCTGTACAGTGTATTGGACTGAAGAGGATCTACTGTTCTTGTCAGTTTCCTAAGCATATTTGAACTAGATATGGCCCTTGTGTGTAGGAAGCACAGTTCTTTTGTTCTGAGCAAGCACACTTTTCGGACCCCATAGGAAACCCAGTAGAGTAGAAGAGTGCTCTTTTCTCAAAAGCAGAGTGTGTTTCTTGTAAGGCGAGCTAGCGTTTGTTTCCCAGTCCTAAATGGAGTTGAATCACATGCAGTTTCTGGTCCTAGGTGCAAGAGTTTTTTTCTGGTAAGGAAAGTCACTATTGTGCTCCCATTGCCATACACAGTGCAAATACCCTCGTGTCTGTTCCCAGCAAGTACAGTTTATAGGACTGAAGAGGAGCTACTGTTCTTGTCAGTTTCCTAAGCAGAGTTGAACTAGATATGGCCCGTGTGTGTAGGAAGCACACAGTTTTTTTGTTCTGAGCAAGCTCACTGTTCGGACCACATAGGAAACCCAGTAGAGTAGAAGAGTGCTCTTTTCTCAAAAGCAGAGTATGTTTCTTGTACGTCGAGCTAGCGTTTGTTTCCCAGTCCTAAATTGAGTTGAATCACATGCAGTTTCTGGTCCTAGGAGCAAGAGTTCTTTTCTACTAATGAAAGTCACTATTGTGCTCCCATTGCCATACACAGTGCAAATAGCACTCGCGTTTATTCCCAGCAAGTACAGTGAATTGGACTGAAGAGATGCTACTGTTCTTGTCAGTTTCCTAAGCAGAGTTGAACTAGATATGGTCCGTGTGTGTAGGAAGCACAGTTCTTTTGTTCTGAGCAAGCTCACTGTTCTGGCCCTATAGGAAACACAGTAGAGTAGAAGAGTACTCTTTTCTTAAAAGCAGATTGTGTTTCTTGTAAGTTCAGCTAGTGTTTGTTTCCCAGTCAGAAATGGAGTTGAATCCCATGCAGTTTCTGGGCCTACGAGCAAGAGTTGTTTTCTGGTAAGAAGAGTCACTATTGCGCTCCCATTGCCATACACAGTGCAAATAGCACTCGCGTCTCTTCCCAGCAAGTACAGTGAATTGGACTGAAGAGGAGCTACTGTTCTTGTCAGATTCCTATGCAGAGTTGACCTAGATATGGCCGTGTGTGTAGGAAGCACAGTTCTTTTGTTCTGAGCATGCTCACTGTTCTGGCCATATAGGAAACACAGTAGAGAAGAAGAGTGCTCTTTTCTCAAAAGCAGAGTGTGTTTCTTGTAAGGCGAGCTAGCGTTTGTTTCCCAGTCCTAAATGGAGTTGAATAACATGCAGGATCTGGTCCTAAGAGCAAGAGATATTTTCTGGTAAGAAGAGTCACTATTGCACTCCTATTGCCATACACAGTGCAAATAGCAGTCGCTTCTGCTTCCAGCAAGTACAGGGTATTGGACTGAAGAGGAGCTACTGTTCTTTTCAGTTTCCTAAGCAGAGTTGAACTAGATACGTCCCGTGTGTGTAGGAAGCACATTTCTTTTGTTCTGAGCAAGGTCAAGTTTCGGACCCCATAGGAAACCCAGTAGAGTAGAAGAGTGCTCTTTTCTCAGAAGCAGAGTGTGTTTCTTGTAAGGCCAGCTAGTGTTTGTTTCCCAGTCCGAAATGGAGTTGAATCCCATGCAGTTTCTGTTCCTACGAGCAAGAGTTGTTTTCTGGTAAGAAGAGTCACTATTGTGCTCCCATTGCAATACACAGTGCATATAGCACTCATGTCTGTTCCCAGCAAGTACAGTGTATTGGACTGAAGAGGAGCTACTGTTCTTGTCAGTTTCCTAAGCAGAGTTGAACTAGATATGGCCCGTGTGTGTAGGAAGCACAGTTCTTTTGTTCTGAGCAAGCTCACTGTTCTGGCCCTATAGGAAACACAGTAGAGTAGAAGAGTGCTCTTTCTCAAAAGCAGAGTGTGTTTCTTGTTAGGCGAGCTAGCATTTGTTTCCCAGTCCTAAATGGAGTTGAATCTCATGCAGCTTCTATTTCTACAAGCAAGAGTTGTTTTCTGGTAAGAAGAGTCACTATTGCGCTCCAATTGCCATACACAGTGCAAATAGCACTCGTGTCTATTCCCAGCAAGTACAGTGTATTGGACTGAAGAGGAGTTACTGTTCTGGTCAGTTTCCTAAGCAGAGTTGAACTAGATATGGCCCATGTGAGTAGGATCACAGTTCATTTGTTCTGAGCAAGCTCACTGTTCGGACCCCATAGGAAACACATTATAGTACAAGACTGCTCTTTTCTCCAAAGCAGATTGTGTTTCTTGTAAGGCGAACTAGCGTTTGTTTCCCAGTCCTAAATGAAGTGCAATCCCATGCAGTTTCTGGTCCTACGAGCAAGAGTTGTTTTCTGGTAAGAAGAGTCACTATTGTGCTCTCATTGTGATACACAGGACAAATAGCACTGGCATCTGTTCCCAGCCTGTGCAGTGTATTGGACTGAAGAGGATCTACTGTTCTTGTCAGTTTCCTAAGCAGAATTGAGCTAGATATGACCATGTGTGTAGGAAGAAAAGTTCTTTTCTTGTGAGCCAGCTCACTGTTCTGGCTCTATAGAAAACACAGTAGAGTAGAAGAGTGCTCTTTTATCAAAAGCAGAGTGTGTTTCTTGTAAGCCATCTAGCGTTTGTTTCCCAGTCCTAAATGGAGTTGAATCACATGCAGTTTCTGGTCCTAGGAGCAAGAGTTGTTTTCTGGTAAGGAAAGTCACTATTGCGCTCCCATTGCAATACTCAGTGCAAATAGCACTCGCGTCTCTTCCCAGCAAGTACAGTGAATTGGACTGTAGAAGAGCTACTGTTCTTGTCAGTTACCTAAGCAGAGTTGACCTAGATATGGCCCGTGTGTGTAGGAAGCACACAGTTCTTTTGTTCTGAGCAAGCTCACTGTTCGGACCACATAGGAAACCCAGTAGAGTAGAAGAGTGCTCTTTTCTCAAAAGCAGAGTATGTCTCTTGTACGTCGAGCTAGGGTTTGTTTCCCAGTCCTAAATTGAGTTGAATCACATGCAGTTTCTGGTCCTAGGAGCAAGAGTTCGTTTCTGCTAATGAAAGTCACTATTGTGCTACCATTGCCATACACAGTGCAAATAGCACTCGCGTTTATTCCCAGCAAGTACAGTGTATTGGACTGAAGAGATGCTACTGTTCTTGTCAGTTTCCTAAGCAGAGTTGAACTAGATATGGCCCTTGTGTGTAGGAAGCACAGTTCTTTTGTTCTGAGCAAGCTCATTGTTCTGGCCCTATAGGAAACACAGTAGAGTAGAAGAGTGCTCTTTTCTTAAAAGCAGAGTGTGTTTCTTATAAGGTGAGCTAGTGTTTCTTTCCCAGTCCTAAATGGAGTTGAGTCACATGCAGTTTCTGTTCGTACGAGCAAGAGTTGTTTTCTGGTAACAAGAGTCACTATTGTGCTCCCATTGCAATACACAGTGCAAATAACACTCATGTCTGTTCCCAGCAAGTACAGTGTGTTGGACTGAAGAGGAGCTACTGTTCTTGTCAGTTTCCTAAGCAGAGTTGAACTAGATATGGTCCGAGTTTGTAGGAAGCACAGTTCTTTTGTTCTGAGCAAGCTCACTGTTCTGGCCCTATAGGAAACACAGTAGAGTAGAAGAGTACTCTTTTCTTAAAAGCAGATTGTGTTTCTTGTAAGTTCAGCTAGTGTTTGTTTCCCAGTCAGAAATGGAGTTGAATCCCATGCAGTTTCTGGGCCTACGAGCAAGATTTGTTTTCTGGTAAGAAGAGTCACTATTGCGCTCCCATTGCCATACACAGTGCAAATAGCACTCGCGTCTCTTCCCAGCAAGTACAGTGAATTGGACTGAAGAGGAGCTACTGTTCTTGTCAGATTCCTATGCAGAGTTGACCTAGATATGGCCCGTGTGTGTAGGAAGCACAGTTCTTTTGTTCTGAGCATGCTCACTGTTCTGGCCATATAGGAAACACAGTAGAGTAGAAGAGTGCTCTTTTCTCAAAAGCAGAGTGTGTTTCTTGTAAGGTGAGCTAGCGTTTATTTCCCAGTCCTAAATGGAGTTGAATCACATGCAGGATCTGTTCCTGAGAGCAAGAGTTGTTTTCTTATAAGAAGAGTCACTATTGTACTCCCTTTGCCATACACAGTGCAAATAGCAGTCGCTTCTGCTTCCAGCAAGTACAGGGTATTGGACTGAAGAGGAGCTACTATTCTTGTCCGTTTCCTAAGCGGAGTTGAACTAGATATGGCCCGTGTGTGTAGGAAGCACAGTTCTTTTGTTCTGAGCAAGCTCACTTTTCGGACCCCATAGGAAACACAGCAGAGTAGAAGAGTGCTCTTTTCTCAAAAGCAGAGTGTTTTTCTTGTAAGGCGAGCTAGCGTTTGTTTCACAGTCCTAAATGGAGTTGAATCACTTGCAGTTTCTGGTCCTAGGAGTAAGAGTTGTTTTCTGGTAAGGAAAGTCACTATTGCGCTCCCATTGCCATACACAGTGAAAATAGCTCTCGCGTCTGTTCCCAGCAAGTATAGTGTATTTGACTGAAGAGGAGCTTCTGTTCTTGTCAGTTTCCTATGCAGAGTTGAACTACATATGGCCCGTGTGTTTAGGAAGCACAGTTCTTTTGTTATGAGCAAGCTCACTGTTCAGACCACATAGGAAACCCAGTAGAGTAGAAGAGTGCTCTTTTCTCGAAAGCAGAGTATGTTTCTTGTAAAGCGAGCTAGAGTTTGTTTCCCAGTCCTAAATGGAGGTGAATCACATGCAGTTTTTTGTCCTAAGAGCAAGAGTTGTTTTCTGGTAAGGAAAGTCACTATTGCGCTCCCATTGCCATACAAAGTGCAAATAGCACTCTCGTCTGTTCCCAGCAAGTACAGTGTATTGGACTGAAGAGCAGCTACTGTTCTTGTCAGTTTCCTAAGCAGAGTTGAACTAGATATGGCCCGAGTTTGTAGGAAGCACAGTTCTTTTGTTCTGAGCAAGCTCATTTTTCTGGCCCTATAGGAAACACAGTAGAGTAGATGAGTGCTCTTTTCTTAAAAGCAGAGTGTGTTTCTTGTAACGTGAGCTAGTGTTTCTTTCCCAGTCCTAAATGGAGTTGAGTCACATGCAGTTTCTAGTCATACGAGCAAGAGTTGTTTTCTGGTAAGAAGAGTCACTATTGCGCTCTTATTGTGATACACAGGGCAAATAGCACTGGCGTCTGTTCCCAGCATGTACAGTGTATTGGAATGAAGAGGAGCTACTGTTTATGTCAGTTTCCACAGCAGAGTTGAACTAGATATGGCCCGTGTGTGGAGGAAGCACAGTTCTTTTACTCTGAGCAAGCTCACTGTTCTGGCCCTACAGTAACACAGAAGAGTAGAAGAGTGTTCTTTTCTCAAAAGCAGAGTATGTTTCTTGTAAGGCGAGCTAGCGTTTTTTTCCCAATCCTAAATGGAGTTGAATCACATGCAGTTTTTTGTCCTATGAGCAAGAGATATTTTCTGGTAAGGAAAGTCACTATTGTGCTCCCATTGCCATACACAGTGCAATTAGCACTCGCTTCTGCTTCCAGCAAGTACAGGGTATTGGACTGAAGAGGAGCTACTGTTCTTGTCAGTTTCCTAAGCAGAGTTGAACTAGATATGGCCCGTGTGTGTAGGAAGCACAGTTCTTTTGTTCTGAGCATGCTCACTTTTCGGACCCCACAGGAAACCCAGTAGAGTAGAAGAGTGCTCTTTTCTCAGAAGCAGAGTGTTTTTCTTGTAAGGCCAGCTAGTGTTTGTTTCCCAGTCCGAAATGGAGTTGAATCCCATGCAGTTTCTGGTCCTACGAGCAAGAGTTGTTTTCTGGTAAGAAGAGTCACTATTGTGCTCCCATTGCAATACACAGTGCAAATAGCACTCGCGTCTGTTCCCAGCAAGTACAGTGTATTGGACTGAAGAGGAGCTACTGTTCTTTTCAGTTTCCTAAGCAGAGTTGAACGAGATATGGCCCGTGTGTGTAGGAAGCACAGTTCCTTTGTTCTGAGCAAGCTCACTGTTCTGGCCCTATAGGAAACACAGTAGAGTAGAAGAGTGCTCTTTCTCAAAAGCAGAGTGTGTTTCTTGTAAGGCGAGCTAGCATTTGTTTCCCAGTTTTAAATGGAGTTGAATCTCATGCAGCTTCTATTTCTACGAGCAAGAGTTGTTTTCTGGTAAGAAGAGTCACTATTGTGCTCCAATTGCCATACTAGTGCAAATAGCACTCGTGTCTGTTCCCAGCAAGTACAGTGTATTGGACTGAAGGGGAGCTACTGTTCTTGTCAGTTTCCTAAGCAGAGTTGAACTAGATATGGCCCATGTGAGTAGGATCACAGATCATTTGTTCTGAGCAAGCTCACTGTTCGGACCCCATAGGAAACACAGTAGAGTAGAAGAGTGCTCTTTTCTCAAAAGCAGATTGTGTTTCTTGTAAGGCGAACTAGCATTTGTTTCCCAGTCCTAAATGAAGTTGAATCCCATGCAGTTTCTGGTCCTATGAGCAAGAGTTGTTTTCTGGTAAGAAGAGTCACTATTGCGCTCCCATTGTGATACACAGGACAAATAGCACTGGCATCTGTTCCCAGCCTGTACAGTGTATTGGACTGAAGAGGATCTACTGTTCTTGTCAGTTTCCTAAGCAGATTTGAACTAGATATGGCCCTTGTGTTTAGGAAGCACAGTTCTTTTGTTCTGAGCAAGCACACTTTTCGGACCCCATAGGAAACCCAGTAGAGTAGAAGAGTGCTCTTTTCTCAAAAGCAGAGTGTGTTTCTTGTAAGGCGAGCTAGCGTTTGTTTCCCAGTCCTAAATGGAGTTGAATCACATGCAGTTTCTGGTCCTAGGAGCATAAGTTTTTTTCTGGTAAGGAAAGTCACTATTGTGCTCCCATTGCCATACACAGTGCAAATAGCCCTCGTGTCTGTGCCCAGCAAGTACAGTTTATAGGACTGAAGAGGAGCTACTGTTCTTGTCAGTTTCCTAAGCAGAGTTGAACTAGATATGGCCCGTGTGTGTAGGAAGCACACAGTTCTTTTGTTCTGAGCAAGCTCACTGTTCGGACCACATAGGAAACCCAGTAGAGTAGAAGAGTGCTCTTTTCTCAAAAGCAGAGTATGTTTCTTGTACGTCGAGCTAGCGTTTGTTTCCCAGTCCTAAATTGAGTTGAATCACATGCAGTTTCTGGTCCTAGGAGCAAGAGTTCTTTTCTGCTAATGAAAGTCACTATTGTGCTCCCATTGCCATACAGAGTGCAAATAGCACTCGCGTTTATTCCCAGCAAGTACAGTGTATTGGACTGAAGAGATGCTACTGTTGTTGTCAGTTTCCTAAGCAGAGTTGAACTAGATATGGCCCTTGTGTGTAGGAAGCACAGTTCTTTTGTTCTGAGCAAGCTCATTGTTCTGGCCCTATAGGAAACACAGTAGAGTAGAAGAGTGCTCTTTTCTTAAAAGCAGAGTGTGTTTCTTATAAGGTGAGCTAGTGTTTCTTTCCCAGTCCTAAATGGAGTTGAGTCACATGCAGTTTCTGTTCGTACGAGCAAGAGTTGTTTTCTGGTAAGAAGAGTCACTATTGTGCTCCCATTGCAATACACAGTGCAAATAACTCTCATGTCTGTTCCCAGCAAGTACAGTTTGTTGGACTGAAGAGGAGCTACTGTTCTTGTCAGTTTCCTAAGCAGAGTTGAACTAGATATGGTCCGTGTGTGTAGGAAGCACAGTTCTTTTGTTCTGAGCAAGCTCACTGTAATGGCCCTATAGGAAACACAGTAGAGTAGAAGAGTACTCTTTTCTTAAAAGCAGATTGTGTTTCTTGTAAGTTCAGCTAGTGTTTGTTTCCCAGTCAGAAATGGAGTTGAATCCCATGCAGTTTCTGGGCCTACGAGCAAGAGTTGTTTTCTGGTAAGAAGAGTCACTATTGCGCTCCCATTGCCATACACAGTGCAAATAGCACTCGCGTCTCTTCCCAGCAAGTACAGTGAATTGGACTGAAGAGGAGCTACTGTTCTTGTCAGATTCCTATGCAGAGTTGACCTAGATATGGCCCGTGTGTGTAGGAAGCACAGTTCTTTTGTTCTGAGCATGCTCACTGTTCTGGCCATATAGGAAACACAGTAGAGAAGAAGAGTGCTCTTTTCTCAAAAGCAGAGTGTGTTTCTTGTAAGGCGAGCTAGCGTTTGTTTCCCAGTCCTAAATGGAGTTGAATAACATGCAGGATTTGGTCCTAAGAGCAAGAGATATTTTCTGGTAAGAAGAGTCACTATTGCACTCCTATTGCCATACACAGTGCAAATAGCAGTCGCTTCTGCTTCCAGCAAGTACAGGGTATTGGACTGAAGAGGAGCTACTGTTCTTGTCAGTTTCCTAAGCAGAGTTGAACTAGATACGGCCCGTGTGTGTAGGAAGCACAGTTCTTTTGTTCTGAGCAAGCTCACTTTTCAGACCCCATAGGAAACCCAGTAGAGTAGAAGAGTGCTCTTTTCTCAGAAGCGGAGTGTGTTTCTTGTAAGGCCAGCTAGTGTTTGTTTCCCAGTCCGAAATGGATTTGAATCCCATGCAGTTTCTGTTCCTACGAGCAAGAGTTGTTTTCTGGTAAGAAGAGTCACTATTGTGCTCCCATTGCAATACACAGTGCATATAGCACTCATGTCTGTTCCCAGCAAGTACAGTGTATTGGACTGAAGAGGAGCTACTGTTCTTGTCAGTTTCCTAAGCAGAGTTGAACTAGATATGGCCCGTGTGTGTAGGAAGCACAGTTCTTTTGTTCTGAGCAAGCTCACTGTTCTGGCCCTATAGGAAACACAGTAGAGTAGAAGAGTGCTCTTTCTCAAAAGCAGAGTGTGTTTCTTGTAAGGCGAGCTAGCGTTTGTTTCCCAGTCCTAAATGGAGTTGAATCTCATGCAGCTTCTATTTCTACAAGCAAGAGTTGTTTTCTGGTAAGAAGAGTCACTATTGCGCTCCAATTGCCATACACAGTGCAAATAGCACTCGTGTCTATTCCCAGCAAGCACAGTGTATTGGACTGAAGAGGAGTTACTGTTCTGGTCAGTTTCCTAAGCAGAGTTGAACTAGATATGGCCCATGTGAGTAGGATCACAGTTCATTTGTTCTGAGCAAGCTCACTGTTCGGACCCCATAGGAAACACATTATAGTACAAGACTGCTCTTTTCTCCAAAGCAGATTGTGTTTCTTGTAAGGCGAACTAGCGTTTGTTTCCCAGTCCTAAATGAAGTGCAATCCCATGCAGTTTCTGGTCCTACGAGCAAGAGTTGTTTTCTGGTAAGAAGAGTCACTATTGTGCTCTCATTGTGATACACAGGACAAATAGCACTGGCATCTGTTCCCAGCCTGTGCAGTGTATTGGACTGAAGAGGATCTACTGTTCTTGTCAGTTTCCTAAGCAGAATTGAGCTAGATATGACCATGTGTGTAGGAAGAAAAGTTCTTTTCTTGTGAGCCAGCTCACTGTTCTGGCTCTATAGAAAACACAGTAGAGTAGAAGAGTGCTCTTTTATCAAAAGCAGAGTGTGTTTCTTGTAAGGCAAGCTAGCGTTTGTTTCCCAGTCCTAAATGGAGTTGAATCACATGCAGTTTCTGTTCCTAGGAGCAAGAGTTGTTTTCTGGTAAGGAAAGTCACTATTGCGCTCCCATTGCAATACTCAGTGCAAATAGCACTCGCGTCTCTTCCCAGCAAGTACAGTGAATTGGACTGTAGAAGAGCTACTGTTCTTGTCAGTTACCTAAGCAGAGTTGACCTAGATATGGCCCGTGTGTGTAAGAAGCACACAGTTCTTTTGTTCTGAGCAAGCTCACTGTTCGGACCACATAGGAAACCCAGTAGAGTAGAAGAGTGCTCTTTTCTCAAAAGCAGAGTATGTCTCTTGTACGTCGAGCTAGGGTTTGTTTCCCAGTCCTAAATTGAGTTGAATCACATGCAGTTTCTGGTACTAAAAGCAAGAGTTGTTTTCTGGTAAGATGAGTCGCTATTTTGCTCCCATTGCCATACACAGTGCAAATAGCACTGGCGTCTGTTCCCAGCAAGTACAGAGTATTGGACAGAAGAGGAGCTACTGTTCTTGTCAGTTTCCTAAGCAGAGTTGAACTAGATATTGCCCGTGTGTGTAGGAAGCACAGTTCTTTTGTTCTGAGCAAGCTCCCTGTTCAGACCCCATAGGAAACACAGTAGAGGAGAAGAGTGCTGTTTTCTCAAAAGCAGAGTGTGTTTCTTGTAAGGTGAGCTAGCATTTATTTCCCAGTCCTAAATGGTGTTGAATCACATGCAGTTTCTGTTTCTAGGAGCTCGAGTTGTTTTCTGGTAAGAAGAGTCACTATTGCGCTCCCATTGCCATACACAGTGCAAATAGCACTCGCGTCTGTTCCCAGCAAGTACAGTGTAATGGACAGAAGAGGAGATACTGTTCTTGTCAGTTTCCTAACCAGAGTTGTACTAGATTTGGCCCGTGTGTGTAGGAAGCACAGTTCTTTTGTTCTGAGCAAGCTTACTGTTCGGACCCCTTAGGAAACACAGTAGAGTAGAAGAGTGCTCTTTTCTCTAAATCAGAGTGTGTTTCTTGCAAGGCGAGCTAGTGTTTGTTTCCCAGTCTTAAATAGAGTTGAATCACATGCAGTTTCTGGTCCTACGAGCAAGAGTTGTTTTCTGCTAAGAAGAGTCACTACTGTGCTCCCATTGTCATACACAGGGCAAATTGCACTGGCGTCTGTTCCCAGCATGTACAGTGTATTGGACTGAAGAGGATCTACTGTTCTTGTCAGTATCCTAAGCAGAGTTGAACTAGATGGGGCCCGTGTGTGTGGGAAGCACAGTTCTTTTGTTCTGAGCAAGCTCACTCTTTTGGCCGTATAGGAAACACAGTAGAGTAGAAGAGTGCTCTTTTCTCAAAAGCAGAGTTTGTTTCTTGTAAGGCGAGCTAGCATTTGTTTCCCAGTCCTAAATGGTGTTGAATAACATGAAATTTCTGGTCCTACAAGCAAGAGTTGTTTTCTGGTAAGAAGAGTCACTATTGCGCTCCCATTGCCATACACAGTGCGAATAGCACTCACGTCTGTTCCCATCAAGTACAGACTGAAGAGAAGCTACTGTTCTTGTCAGTTTCCTAAGCAGAGTTGAACTAGATATGGCCAGTGTGTGTAGGAAGCACAGTTTATTGTTCTGAGCAAGCTCACTGTTCAGATCACATAGGAAAAACAGTAGAGTAGAAGAGTACTCTTTTCTCAAGAGCAGAGTGTGTTTCTTATAAAGCAAGCTAGCATTTGTTTCCCAGTCCTAAATGGAGTTAAATAACATGCAGTTTCTGGTCCTACGAGCAAGAGTTGTTTTCTGGTAAGAAGAGTCACTATTGCGCTCCTATTGCCATACACAGTGCAGATAGCACTCGGGTCTGTTCCCAGCAAGTACATTGTATTGGACTGAAGAGGAGCTACTGTTCTTGTCAGTTTCCTAAGCAGAGTTGAACTAGATATGACCCGTGTGTGTAGGAAGGACATTCCTTTTTTTTTTGTTTGTTTTTGTTTTTTCGAGACAGGGTTTCTCTGTGTAGCTTTGCGCCTTTCCTGGAACTCACTTGGTAGCACAGGCTGGCCTCGAACTCACAGAGATCTGCCTGCCTCTCCTTCCACGTGCTGGGATTAAAGGCGGGCGCCACCACCGCCCGTCAGTAAGGACATTTCTTTTGTTTTGAGCAAGCTCACTGTTCAGACTCCATAGGAAACACAGTAGAGTAGATGAGTGCTCTTTTCTCAAAAGCAGAGTGTGTTTCTTGTAAGGCTAGCTAGTGTTTGTTTCCCAGTCAGAAACGGAGTTGAATCCCATGCAGATTCTGGTCCTAAAAGCAAGAGCTGTTTTATGGTAAGAGGAGTCACTATTGCGCTCCCATTGCCATACACAGTGCAAATAGGACTCGTGTCTGCTACCTGCAAGTACAATGTCTTGGACTGAAGAGGAGCTACTGCTCTTGTCAGTTTCCTAAGCAGAGTTGAACTAGATATGGCCCTTGTGTGTAGGAAGCACAGTTCTTTTGTTCTGAGCAAGCTAACTTTTTTGGCCCTATAGGAAACACAGTAGAGTAGAAGAGTGCTCTTTTCTCAAAAGCAGAGTGTGTTTGTTGTAAGGCGAACTAGCGTTTGTTTCACAGTCCTAAATGGAGTTGAATCACATGCAGTTTTTGGTCCTACAAGAAAGGGATGTTTTCTGGTAGGGAAAGTCACTATTGTGCTCCCTTTGCCATACACAGTTCAAATAGCACTCACGTCTTTTCCCAGCAAGTACAATGTATTGGAATGAAGAGGAGCTACTGTTCTTGTCAATTTCCTAAGCAGAGTGGGACTAGATATGTCCGTGTGTGTAGGAAACACAGTTTTTTTGTTCTGAGCAAGCTCACTGTTCGGACCCCATTGGAAACACAGTAGAATAAAAGAGTGCTCTTTTCTCAAAAGCAGAGTGTGTTTCTTGTAAGGCGAGCTACCGTTTGTATCCCAGTCCTAATTGGAGTTGAATCACATGCAGTTTTGGTCCTATGAGCAAGAGTTGTTTTCTGCTAAGAAGAGTCACTATTGCGCTCCCATTGTCATACACAGGGCAAATAGCACTGGCGTCTGTTCCCAGCATGTACAGTGTATTGGACTGAAGAGGATCTACTGTTCTTGTCAGTTTCCTAAGCAGAGTTGAACTAGATATGGCCTGGGGGTGTAGGAAGCACAGTTCTTTAGTTCTGAGCAAGCTCACTGTTCTGGCCCTATAGGAAACAAGGTAGAGTAGAAGAGTGCACTTTACTCAAAAGCACAGTGTGTTTCTTCTAAGGCGAGCTAGCGTTTGTTTCACAGTCCTAAATGGAGTTGAATCACATGCAGTTTCTGGTCCTACAAGCAAGAGTTGTTTTCTGGTAAGAAGAGTCACTATTGCGCTCCCTTTGCCAAACACAGGGCAAATAGCACTCGCGTCTGTTCCCAGCAAGTACAGTGTATTGGACTGAAGAGGAGCTACTGTTCTTGTCAGTTTCCTAAGCAGAGTTGAACTAGATATGGCCCGTGTGTGTAGGAAGCACAGTTCTTTTGTTCTGAGCAAGCTCACTGTTCTGGCCCTATAGGAAACACAGTAGTGTAGAAGAGTGCTCTTTCTCAAAAGCAGAGTGTGTTTGTTTTAAGGCGAAATAGCATTTGTTTCCCAGTCCTGAATGGAGTTGAATCACATGGAGTTTCTGGTCCTACGAGGAAAAGGTGTTTTCTGGTAAGGAAAGTCACTATCGTGCTCCTTTTGCCATACACAGTGCAAATAGCACTTGCGTCTGTTCCCAGCAAGTACAGTGTATTGGACTGAAGAGGAGCTACTGTTCTTGTCAATTTCCTAAGCACAGTTGAACTAGATATGGTCCGTGTCTGTAGGAAGCACAGTTCTTTTGTTCTGAGCAAGCTCACTGTTCACGCCCTAAAGGAAACACAGCAGAGTAGAAGAGTGCTCTTTTCTCAAAAGCAGAGCGTGTTTCTTGTAAGGTGAGCTAGCGTTTGTTTCCCAGTCCTAAAAGGAGTTGAATCACATGCAGTTTTTGGTCCTACGAGGAAGGGATGTTTTCTGGTAAGGAAAGTCACTATTGTGCTCTCTTTGCCATACACAGTTCAAATAGCACTTGCCTCTGTTCCCAGCAAGTAAAGTGTATTAGACTGAAGAGGAACTACTGTTCTTGTCAGTTTCCTAAGCAGAGTTGAACTAGATATGGCCCGTGTGTGTAGGAAGCACAGTTCTTTTGTTCTGAGCAAGCTCACTGTTCGGACCCCATGGGAAACTCAGTAGAATAGAAGAGTGCTCTTTTCTCAAAAGCAGAGTGTGTTTCTTGTAAGGCGAGCTAGCGTTTGTTTCCCAGTCCTAAATGGAGTTGAATCACATGCAGTTTCTGGTCCTACGAGCAAGAGTTGTTTTCTGGTAAGAAGAGTCTCTATTGCGCTCCCATTGTCATACACAGGGCAAATAGCAGTGGCGTCTGTTCCCAGCATGTACAGTGTATTGGACTGAAGATGATCTACTGTTCTTGTCAGTTTCCTAAGCAGAGTTGAACTAGATATGTCCCGTGTGTGTAAGAAGCACAGTTCTTTTGTTCTGAGCAAGCTCACTGTTCTGGCCCTATAGGAAACCCAGTACAGTAGAAGAGTGCTCTTTTCTCAAAAGGAGAGTGTGTTTCTTGTAAGGCGAGCTAGCGTTTGTTTCCCAGTCCATATTGGAGTTCAATCCCATGCAGTTTCTGGTCCTACGAGCAAGAGTTGTTTTCTGGTAAGAAGAGTCACTATTGTGCTACCATTGCCATACACAGTGCAAATAGCACTCGCGTCTGTTACCAGCAAGTACTGTGTATTGGACAGAAGAGGAGCTACTGTTCTTGTCAGTTTCTTAAGCAGAGTTGAAGTAGATATGTCCCGTGTGTGTGAAGCACAGTTCTTTTGTTCTGAGCAAGCTCACTTTTCGGACCACATAGGAAACACAGTAAAGTAGAAGAGTGCTCTTTTCTCAAAAGCAGAATGTGTTTCCTGTAAAGCTATCTAGTGTTTGTTTCCCAGTCAGAAACGGACTGGAATCCCATGCAGTTTCTGGTCCTATGAGCAAGAGTTGTTTTCTGGTAAGAAGAGTCACTATTGCGCTCCCATTGCCATACACAGTGCAAATAGCACTTGCGTCTACTCCCAGCAAGTACAGTGTATTGGACAGAAGAGGAGCTACTGTTCTTGTCACTTTCCTAAGCAGAATTGAACTAGATATAGCCCGTGTGTGTAGGAAGCACAGTTCCTTTGTTCTGAGCAAGCTCACTGTTCTTGCCCTATAGGAAACACAGTAGAGTAGAAGAGTGCTCTTTACTCAAAAGCACAGTGTGTTTCTTCTAAGGCGAGCTAGCGTTTGTTTCACAGTCCTAAATGTAGTTGAATCACATGCAGTTTCTGGTCCTACAAGCAAGAGTTGTTTTCTGGTAAGAAGAGTCACTATTGCGCTCCCATTGCCATACACAGGGCAAATAGCACTCGCGTCTGTTCACAGAAAGTACAGTGTATTGGACTGAAGAGGAGCTACTGTTCTTGTCAGTTTCCTAAGCAAAGTTGAACTAGATATGGCCCCTGTGTGTAGGAAGCACAGTTTTTTTGTTCTGAGCAAGCTCACTGTTCTGGCCCTATAGGAAACACAGTAGAGTAGAAGAGTGCTCTTTTCTCAAAAGCAGAGTGTGTTTCTTGTAAGGCGATCTAGCATTTGTTTCCCAGTCAGAAACGGAGTTGAATCCCATGCAATTTCTGGTCCTATGAGCAAGAGTTGTTTTCTGGTAAGAAGAGTCTCTATTGTGCTCCCATTGACACACACAGTGCAAATAGCACTCACGTCTGCTCCCAGCAAGTACAGTGTATTGGACTGAAGAGGAGCTACTGTTCTTGACAGTTTCCTAAGCAGAGTTGAACTAGATATAGCCCGTGTGTGTAGGAAGCACAGTTCTTTTGTTCTGAGCAAGCTGACTGTTCTTGCCCTATAGGAAACACAGTTGAGTAGAAGAGTGCTCTTTTCTCAAAAGCAGAGTGTGTTTCTTGTAAGGCGAGCCAGCGTTTGTTTCCCAGTCCTAAATGGAGTTGAATCACATGCAGTTTTTTTTCCTATGAGCAAGGGATATTTTCTGGTAAGGAAAGTCACTATTGAGCTCCCTTTGCCATACACAGTTCAAATAGCACTCGCGTCTTTTCCCAGCAATTACATTGTATTGGACTGAAGAGGAGCTACTGTTCTTGTCAGTTTCCTAAGCAGAATGGAACTAGATATGTCCCGTGGGTGTAGGAAGCACAGTTCTTTTTTTCTGAGCAAGCTCACTTTTCGGACTCCATAGGAAACACAGTAGAATAAAAGAGTGCTCTTTTCTCAAAAGCAGAGTGTGTTTCTCCTAAGGCGAGCTAGCGTTTGTTTCCCAGTCCCTGTCCTAATTGGAGTTGAATCACATGCAGTTTCTGTTCCTAGGAGCAAGAGTTGTTTTCTGGTAAGAAGTGTCACTATTGCGCTCCCATTGCCATACACAGGGCAAATAGCACTGGCGTCTGTTCCCAGCAAGTACAGAGTATTGGACAGAAGAGAAGATACTGTTCTTGTCTGTTTCCTAAGCAGAGTTGAACTAGATATGGCCCGTGTGTGTAGGAAGCACAGAACTTTTGTTCTGAGCAAGCTCACTGTTCTGGCCCTATAGAAAACACAGTAGAGTAGAAGAGTCCTCTTTTCTCAAAAGCAGAGTGTGTTTCTTGTAATGCTAGCTAGTGTTTGTTTCCCAGTCAGAAAAGGAGATGAATCTCATGCAGATTCTTGTCCTACGAGCAAGAGTTGTTTTCTGGTAAGAGGAGTCACTATTTCGCTCCCCTTGCCATACACAGTGCAAATAGGACTCGAATCGACTACCTGCAAGTACAGTGTATTGGACTGAAGAGGAGCTATTGTTCTTCTCAGTTTCCTAAGCAGAGTTGAACTTGATATGGCCCGTTTGTGTAGGAAGCACCGTTCTTTTGTTCTGAGCAAGCTCACTGTTCTGGCCCTATAGGAAACACAGTAGAGTAGAAGAGTGTTTTTTTCTCAAAAGCAGAGTGTGTTTGTTTTAAGGCGAAATAGCATTTGTTTCCCAGTCCTAAATGGAGTTGAATCACATGCAGTTTCTGGTCCTACGAGGAAAAGGTGTTTTCTGGTAAGGAAAGTCACTATCGTGCTCCTTTTGCATACACAGTGCAAATAGCACTTGCGTCTGTTCCCAGCAAGTACAGTGTATTAGACTGAAGAGGAGCTACTGTTCTTGTCAATTTCCTAAGCACAGTTGAACTAGATATGGCCCGTGTCTGTAGGAAGCACAGTTCTTTTGTTCTGAGCAAGCTCACGGTTCATGCCCTATAGGAAACACAGTAGAGTAGAAGAGTGCTCTTTTCTCAAAAGCAGAACGTGTTTCTTGTAAGGTGAGCTAGCGTTTGTTTCCCAGTCCTAAAAGGAGTTGAATCACATGCAGTTTTTGGTCCTATGAGGAAGGGATGTTTTCTGGTAAGGAAAGTCACTATTGTGCTCTCTTTGCCATACACAGTTCAAATAGCACTCGCGTATGTTCCCAGCAAGTACAGTGTATTGGATTGAAGAGGAGCTACTGTTCTTGTCAGTTTCCTAAGCAGAGTTGAACTAGATATGGCCCGTGTGTGTAGGAAGCACAGTTCTTTTGTTCTGAGCAAGCTCTATGTTCGGACCCCATAGGAAACTCAGTAGAATAGAAGAGTGCTCTTTTCTCAAAAGCAGAGTGTGTTTCTTGTAAGGCGAGCTAGCGTTTGTTTCCCAGTCCTAAATGGAGTTGAATCACATGCAGTTTCTGGTCCTACGAGCAAGAGTTGTTTTCTGGTAAGAAGAGTCACTATTGCGCTCCCATTGTCATACACAGGGCAAATAGCACTGGCGTCTGTTTGCAGCATGTACAGGTGTATTGGACTGAAGAGGATCTACTGTTCTTGTCAGTTTCCTAAGCAGAGTTGAACTAGATATGTCCTGTGTGTGTAAGAAGCACAGTTCTTTTGTTCTGAGCAAGCTCACTGTTCTGGCCCTATAGGAAATCCAGTACAGTAGAAGAGTGCTCTTTTCTCAAAAGGAGAGTGTGTTTCTTGTAAGGCGAGCTAGCGTTTGTTTCCCAGTCCTTATTGGAGTTGAATCCCATGCAGTTTCTGGTCCTACGAGCAAGAGTTGTTTTCTGGTAAGAAGAGTCACTATTGTGCTACCATTGCCATACACAGTGCAAATAGCACTCGTGTCTGTTACCAGCAAGTACTGTGTATTGGACAGAAGAGGAGCTACTGTTCTTGTCAGTTTCTTAAGCAGAGTTGAAGTAGATATGTCCCGTGTGTGTGAAGCACAGTTCTTTTGTTCTGAGCAAGCTCACTTTTCGGACCACATAGGAAACACAGTAGAGTAGAAGAGTGCTCTTTTCTCAAAAGCAGAATGTGTTTCCTGTAAAGCTAGCTAGCGTTTGTTTCCCAGTCCTAAATGGAGTTGAATCACATGCAGATTTTGGTCCTACGAGCAAGTGATGTTTTCTGGTAAGGAAAGTCACCATTGCGCTCCCTTTGCCATACACAGTTCAAATAGCACTCGCGTCTTTTCCCAGCAACTACAGTGTATTGGACTGAAGAGGAGCTACTGTTCTTCTCAGTTTCCTAAGCAGAGTTGAACTAGATATGGCCCGTGTGTGTAGGAAGCACAGTTTTTTTGTTCTGAGCAAGCTCACTGTTTGGACCCCATAGGAAACACAGTAGAATAGAAGAGTGCTGGTTTCTCAAAAGCAGAGTGTGTTTTTTGTAAGGCGAGCTAGCGTTTGTTTCCCAGTCCTAAATGGAGTTGAATCACATGCAGTTTCTGTTCCTAGGAGCAAGAGTTGTTTTCTGGTAAGAAGAGTCACTATTGCGCTCCCGTTGTCATACACAGGGCAAATAGCAGTGGCGTCTGTTCCCAGCATGTACAGTGTATTGGACTGAAGAGGATCTACTGTTCTTGTCAGTTTCCTAAGAAGAGTTGAAGTAGATATGTCCCGTGTGGGTAAGAAGCACAGTTCTTTTGTTCTGAGCAAGCTCACTGTTCTGGCCCTATAGGAAACACAGTAGATTAGAAGAGTGCTCTTTTCTCAAAAGCAGAGTGTGTTTCTTCTAAGGCGAGCTAGCGTTTGTTTCCAAGTCCTAAATGGAGTTGAATCACATGCAGTTTCTGGTCCTAAAAGCAAGAGTTGTTTTCTGGTAAGAAGAGTCACTATTGTGCTCCCATTGCCATACACAGGGCAAATAACACTGGCGTCTGTTCCCAGCATACAGTGTATTGGACTGAATAGGATCTACTGTCCTTGTCAGTTTCCTATGCAGAATTGATCTAGATAGGGCCTGTGTGTGTAGGAAGCACAGTTCTTTTGTTCTGAGCAAGCTCACTGTTCTGGCCCTATTGGAAACACTGTAGAGTAGAAGAGTGCTCTTTTCTCAAAAGCAGAGTGTGTTTCTTGTAAGGCAAGCTAGTGTTTGTTTCCCAGTCAGAAATGGAGTTGAATCCCATGCAGTTTCTGGTCCTGCGAGCAAGAGTTGTTTTCTGGTAAGAAGAGTCACTATAGCGCTCCCATTGTCATACACAGGGCAAATAGCACTGGCATCTGTTCCCAGCATGTACAGTGTATTGGACTGAAGAGGATCTACTGTCCTTGTCAGTTTCCTAAGCAGAGTTGAACTAGATATAGTCGGTGTGTGTAGGAAGCACATTTTTTTTTGTTCTGAGTAAGCTCACTGTTCTAGCCCTATAGGAAACACATTAGAGTAGAAGAGTGCTCTTTTCTCAAAAGCAGAGTGTGTTTCTTGTAAGGCAAGCTAGCGTTTGTTTCCCAGTCCTAAATGGAGTTGAATCACATGCAGTTTTTGGTCCCATGAGCAAGAGTTGTTTTCTGGTAAGGAAAGTCACTATTGCACTCCCATTCCCATACACAGTGCAAATAGCACTCATGTCTGTTCCCAGCAAGTACAGTGTATTGGACTGAAGAGGATCTACTGTTCTTGTCAGTTTCCTAAGCAGAAATGAACTACATATGGCCGTGTGTGTAGGAAGCACAGTTCTTTTGTTCTGAGCAAGCTCACTGTTTTGGCCCTATAGGAAACACAGTAGAGTAGAAGAGTGCCCTTTTCTCAAAAGCAGAGTGTGTTTTTTGGAAGTCGAGCTAGCATTTGTTTTTCCGTCCTAAATGGAGTTGAATCACATGCAGTTTCTGGTCCTACGAGCAAGAGTTGTTTTCTGGAAAGAAGAGTCACTATTGCACTCCCATTGTCATACACAGGGCAAATAGCACTGGCGTCTGTTCTCAGCATACAGTGTATTGGACTGAAGAGGATCTACTGTCCTTGTCAGTTTCCTATGCAGAATTGATCTAGATATGGCCTGTGTGGGTAGTAAGCACAGTTCTTTTGTTCTGAGCAAGCTCACTGTTCTGGCCATATTGGAAACACAGTAGAGTAGAAGAGTGCTCTTTTCTCAAAAGCATATAGTGTTTCTTTTAAGGCGAGCTAGAGTTTGTTTCGCAGTCCTAAATGGAGTTGAATCACATGCAGTTTCTGGTCCTACGAGCAAGAGTTGTTTTCTGGGAAGAAGAGTCATTATTGCACTCCCATTGTCATACACTGGGCAAATAGCACTGGCTTCTGTTCCCAGCATGTACAGTGTATTGGACTGAAAAGGATCTACTGTTCTTGTCAGTTTCCTAAGCAGAGATTAACTAAATATAGTCGGTGTGTGTAGGAAGCACAGTTCTTTTGTTCTGAGCAAGCTCACTCTTCTGGCCCTGGAGGAAAAACATTAGAGTAGAAGAGTGCTCTTTTCTCAAAAGCAGAGTGTGTTTCTTGGAAGGCAAGCTAGCGTTTGTTTCCCAGTCCTAAATGGAGTAAAATCACATTCAGTTTCTTGTCCTTTGAGCAAGAGTTGTTTTCTGGTAAGTAGAGTCACTATTGCGCTCCCACTGTCATACACAGGGCAAATAGCACTGCCGTCTATTCCCAGCATGTACAGTGTAGTGGACTGACGAGCATCTACTGTTCTTGTCAGTTTCCTAAGCAGAATTGAAATAGATATGGCCGTGTGTGTAGGAAACACAGTTCTTTTGTTCTGAGCAAGCTCACTGTTCTGGCCCTATAGGAAACACAGTAGAGTAGAAGAGTGCTCTTTTCTCAAATGCAGAGTGTGTTTCTTGTAAGGTGAGCTAGCGTTTGTTTCCCAGTCCTAAATGGAGTAAAATCACATGCAGTTTCTGGTCCTACGAGCAAGAGTTGTTTTCTGGTAAGAAGAGTCACCATTGCGCTCCCATTGTCATACACAGGGCAAATAGCACTGGTGTCTATTCCCAGCATGTACAGTGTATTGGACTGAAGAGGATCTACTGTTCTTGTCAGTTTCCTAAGCAGAAATGAACTACATATGGCCGTGTGTGTAGGAAGCACAGTTCTTTTGTTCTGAGCAAGCTCACTGTTTTGGCCCTATAGGAAACACAGTAGAGTAGAAGAGTGCCCTTTTCTCAAAAGCAGAGTGTGTTTCTTGGAAGGCGAGCTAGCATTTGTTTTTCAGTCCTAAATGGAGTTGAATCACATGCAGTTTCTGGTCCTACGAGCAAGAGTTGTTTTCTGGTAAGAACAGTCACCATTGCGCTCCCATTGTCATACACAGGGCATATAGCACTAGTGTATATTCCCAGCATGTACAGTGTATTGGACTGAAGAGGATCTACTGTTCTTGTCAGTTTCCTAAGCAGAATTGAACTAGATATGGCCGTGTGTGTAGGAAGCACAGTTCTTTTGTTCTGAGCAAGCTCACTGTTTTGGCCCTATAGGAAACACAGTAGAGTAGAAGAGTGTCCTTTTCTCAAAAGCAGAGTGTGTTTCTTGTAAGGCGAGCTAGCATTTGTTTTTCAGTCCTAAATGGAGTTGAATCACATGCAGTTTCTGGTCCTACCAGCAAGATTTGTTTTCTGGAAAGAAGAGTCACTATTGCGCTCCCATTGTCACACACAGGGCAAATAGCACTGGCGTCTGTTCCCAGCATACAGTGTATTGGACTGAATAGGATCTACTGTCCTTGTCAGTTTCCTATGCAGAATTGATCTAGATAGGGCCTGTGTGTGTAGGAAGCACAGTTCTTTTGTTCTGAGCAAGCTCACTGTTCTGGCCATATTGGAAACACTGTAGAGTAGAAGAGTGCTCTTTTCTCAAAAGCAGAGTGTGTTTCTTGTAAGGCAAGCTAGTGTTTGTTTCCCAGTCAGAAATGGAGTTGAATCCCATGCAGTTTCTGGTCCTGCGAGCAAGAGTTGTTTTCTGGTAAGAAGAGTCACTATAGCGCTCCCATTGTCTTACACAGGGCAAATAGCTCTGGCGTCTGTTCCCAGCATGTACAGTGTATTGGACTGAAGAGGATCTACTGTCCTTGTCAGTTTCCTAAGCAGAGTTGAACTAGATATAGTCGGTGTGTGTAGGAAGCACATTTTTTTTTTGTTCTGAGTAAGCTCACTGTTCTAGCCCTATAGGAAACACATTAGAGTAGAAGAGTGCTCTTTTCTCAAAAGCAGAGTGTGTTTCTTGTAAGGCGAGCTAGCGTTTGTTTCCCAGTCCTAAATGGAGTTGAATCACATGCAGTTTTTGGTCCCATGAGCAAGAGTTGTTTTCTGGTAAGGAAAGTCACTATTGCACTCCCATTCCCATACACAGTGCAAATAGCACTCATGTCTGTTCCCAGCAAGTACAGTGTATTGGATTGAAGAGGAGCTACTGTTCTTGTCAGTTTCCTAATCAGAGTTGAACTAGATATGGCCTGTGTGTGTAGGAAGCACAGTTCTTTTGTTCTGAGCAAGCTCACTGTTCTGGCCCTATAGGAAACACAGTAGAGTAGAAGAGTGCTCTTTTCTCAAATGCAGAGTGTGTTTCTTGTAAGGTGAGCTAGCGTTTGTTTCCCAGTCCTAAATGGAGTAAAATCACATGCAGTTTCTGGTCCTACGAGCAAGAGTTGTTTTCTGGTAAGAAGAGTCACTATTGTGCTCCCATTGTTATACACAGGGCAAATAGCACTGGTGTCTATTCCCAGCATGTACAGTGTATTGGACTGAAGAGGATCTACTGTTCTTGTCAGTTTCCTAAGCAGAAATGAACTACATATGGCCGTGTGTGTAGGAAGCACAGTTCTTTTGTTCTGAGCAAGCTCACTGTTTTGGCCCTATAGGAAACACAGTAGAGTAGAAGAGTGCCCTTTTCTCAAAAGCAGAGTGTGTTTCTTGGAAGTCGAGCTAGCATTTGTTTTTCAGTCCTAAATGGAGTTGAATCACATGCAGTTCCTGGTCCTACGAGCAAGAGTTGTTTTCTGGAAAGAAAAGTCACTATTGCGCTCCCATTGTCATACACAGGGCAAATAACACTGGCGTCTGTTCCCAGCATACAGTGTATTGGACTGAAGAGGATCTACTGTCCTTGTCAGTTTCCTATGCAGAATTGATCTAGATATGGCCTGTGTGGGTAGGAAGCACAGTTCTTTTGTTCTGAGCAAGCTCACTGTTCTGGCCATATTGGAAACACAGTAGAGTAGAAGAGTGCTCTTTTCTCAAAAGCAGAGTGTGTTTCTTTTAAGGCGAGCTAGCGTTTGTTTCACAGTCCTAAATGGAGTTGAATCACATGCAGTTTCTGGTCCTACGAGCAAGAGTTGTTTTCTGGTAAGAAGAGTCATTATTGCACTCCCATTTCATACACTGGGCAAATAGCACTGGTGTCTGTTCCCAGCATGTACAGTGTATTGGACTGAAAAGGATCTACTGTTCTTGTCAGTTTCGTAAGCAGAGTTGAACTAAATATAGTCGGTGTGTTTAGGAAGCACAGTTCTTTTGTTCTGAGCAAGCTCACTCTTCTGGCCCTGGAGGAAAAACATTAGAGTAGAAGAGTGCTCTTTTCTCAAAAGCAGAGTGTGTTTCTTGTAAGGCGAGCTAGCGTTTGTTTCCCAGTCCTAAATGGAGTAAAATCATATGCAGTTTCTTGTCCTTTGGGCAAGAGTTGTTTTCTGGTAAGAAGAGTCACTATTGCGCTCCCATAGTCATACACAGGTCAAATAGCACTGGCTTCTGTTCCCAGCATGTACAGTGTATTGGACTGAAGAGGAGCTACTGTTCTTGTCAGTTTCCTGAGCAGAGTTGAACTATATATGGCCCGTGTGTGTAGGAAGCACAGTTCATTTGTTCTGAGCAAGATCACTTTTCTGGCCTTACAGGAACCACAGTAGAGTAGAAGAGTGTTCTTTTCTTAAAACCAGAGCGTGTTTCTTGTAAGGTGAGCTAGTGTTTCTTTCCCAGTCGTAAATGGAGTTGAGTCACATGCAGTTTCTGTCCTACGAGCAAGAGTTGTTTTCTTGTAAGAAGAGTCACTATTGCGCTCCCATTTCAATACACAGTGAAATAGCACTCATGTCTGTTCCCAGCAAGTACAGTGTATTGGACTGAAGTGGAGATACTGTTCTTGTCAGTTTCCTAAGCAGAGTTAAACTAGATATGGGCCATGTGAGTAGGAAGCACAGTTCTTTTGTTCTGAGCAAGCTCACTGTTCGGACCCCATAGGAAACAGAGTAGAGTAGAAGAGTGCTCTTTTCTCAAAAGAAGAGTGTGTTTCCTGTAAGGCAAACTAGCGTTTGTTTCCCAGTCCGAAATGGAGTTGAATCCCATGCAGTATCTGGTCCTATGAGCAAGAGTTGTTTTCTGGTAAGAAGAGTCACTATTGAGCTCCCATTGTCATACACAGGGTAAATAGCACTGGCGTCTATTCCCAGCATGTACAGTGTATTGGACTGAAGAGGAGTGAATGTTCTTGTCAGTTTCCTAAGCAGAATTTAACTAGATATTGCCCGTGTGTATGGAGCACAGTTCTTTTGTTCTGAGCAAGCTCACTGTTCGGACCCCCTAGGAAACCCAGTAGAGTAGAAGAGTACTCTTTTCTCAAAAGCAGTGTGTGTTTCTTGTAAGTCGAGCTAGTGTTTGTTCCCCAGTCAGAAATGGAGTTGAATCCCATGCAGTTTCTGGTCCTATGAACAAGAGTTGTTTTCTGGTAATAAGAGTCACTATTGCCCTCCCATTGCCATACAAAGTGCAAATAGCACTCATGTCTGTTCCCAGCAAGTACAGTGTATTGGATGAAGAGGAGCTACTCTCTTATCAGTTTCCTAAGCAGAGTGGAACTAGATATGGCCCGTGTGTGTAGGATGCACAGTTCTTTTGTTTGGAGCAAGCTCACTGTTTTGGCCCTATAGGAAACACAATAGAGTAGAAGAGTGCTCTTTTCTCAAAAGCAGAGTGTGTTTCTTGTAAGGCGAGATAGAGTTTATTTTTCAGTCCTAAATGGAGTTGAATCACATGTAGTTTTTGGTCCTACGAGCAAGAGTTGTTTTCTGGTAAGAAGAGTCACTATTGCGCTCTTATTGACATACACAGTGCAAATAGCACTGGCGTCTGTTCCCAGCAAGTACAGTGTATTGGACTGAATAGGAGCTACTGTTCTTGTCAGTTTCCTAACCAGATTTGAACTAGATATGGCCCCTGTGTGTAGGAAGCACACAGTTCTTTTGTTCTGAGCAAGCTCACTGTTCAGACACCATAGGAAACACAGTAGAGTAGAAGAGTGCTCTTTTCTCAAAAGCAGAGTGCGTTTCTTGTAAGGCGAGCTAGCGTTTGTTTCCCAGTCTGAAATGGAGTTGAATCCCATGCAGTTTCGGGTCCTATGAGCAAGAGTTGTTTTCTGGTAAGAAGAGTCACTATTGTGCTCCCATTGCCATATACAGTGCAAATAGCACTCGCGTCTGTTCCCAGCAAGTACAGTGTATTGGACTGAAGAGGAGCTACTGTTCTTGTCAGTTTTCTAAGCAGAGTTGAACTAGATATGACCGTGTGTGTAGGAAGCACAGTTCTTTTGTTCTGAGCAAGCTCACTGTTTTGGCCCTATAGGAAACACAATAGAGTAGAAGAGTGCTATTTTCTCAAAAGCAGAGTGTGTTTCTTGTAAGGCGAGATAGAGTTTGTTTTTCAGTCCTAAATGGAGTTGAATCACATGTAGTTTTTGGTCCTACGAGCAGAGTTGTTTTCTGGTAAGAAGAGTCACTATTGCGCTCCCATTGTCATACACAAGGCAAATAGCACTGGCGTCTATTCTCAGCATGTACAGTGTATTGGACTGAAGAGGATCTACTGTTCTTGTCAGTTTCCTAAGCAGAATTGAACCAGACATGGCCGTGTGTGTAGGAAGCACAGTTCTTTTGTTCTGGGCAAGCTCACTGTTTTGGCTCTATAGAAAACACAGTAGAGTAGAAGAGTGCTCTTTTCTCAAAAGCAGAGTGTGTTTCTTGTAAGGTGAGCTAGCGTTTGTTTTCCAATCCTAAATGGAGGTGAATCACATGCAGTTTTTGGTCCCATGAGCAAGAGTTGTTTTCTGGTAAGGAAAGTGACAATTGCGCTCCCATTCCCATTAACAGTGCAAATAGCACTCATGTCTGTTCCCAGCAAGTACAGTGTATTGGACTGAAGAGGAGCTACTGTTCTTGTCAGTTTCCTAAGCAGAGTTGAACTAGATATGGCCAGTGTATGTGAAGCACAGTTCTTTTGTTCTGAGCAAGCTCACTCTTCTGGCCCTATAGGAAACAAAGTAGAGTAGAAGAGTGCTCTTTTCTCAAAAGCAGAGTGTGTTTCTTGTAAGGTGAGCCAGCGTTTGTTTCCAAGTCCTAAATGGAGTAAAATCACATGCAGTTTATGATCCTACGAGCATGAGATGTTTTCTGGTAAGTAGAGTCACCATTGTGCTCCCATTGTCATACACAGGGCAAATAGCACTGGTGTCTATTCCCAGCATGTACAGTGTATTGGACTGAAGAGGATCTACTGTTCTTGTCAGTTTCCTAAGCAGAATTGAACTAGATATGGCCATGTGTGTAGGAAGCACAGTTCTTTTGTTCTGAGCAAGCTCACTGTTTTGGCCCTATAGGAAACACAGTAGAGTAGAAGAGTGCCCTTTTCTCAAAAGCAGAGTGTGTTTCTTGGAAGGCGAGCTAGCATTTGTTTTTCAGTCCTAAATGGAGTTGAATCACATGCAGGTTCTGGTCCTACGAGCAAGAGTTGTTTTCTGGAAAAAAGAGTCACTATTGCGCCCCCATTGTCACACACAGGGAAAATAGCACTGGCGTCTGTTCCCAGCATACAGTGTATTATACTGAATAGGATCTACTGTCCTTGTCAGTTTCCTATGCAGAATTGATCTAGATATGGCCTGTGTGTGTAGGAAGCACAGTTCTTTTGTTCTGAGCAAGCTCACTGTTCTGGCCATATTGGAAACACTGTAGAGTAGAAGATTGCTCTTTTCTCAAAAGCAGAGTGTGTTTCTTGTAAGGCAAGCTAGTGTTTGTTTCCCAGTCAGAAATGGAGTTGAATCCCATGCAGTTTCTGGACCTGCGAGCAAGAGTTGTTTTCTGGTAAGAAGAGTCACTATAGTGCTCCCATTGACATACACAGGGCAAATATCACTGGCGTCTGTTATCAGCATGTACAGTGTATTGGACTGAAGAGGATCTACTGTCCTTGTCAGTTTCCTAAGCAGAGTTGAACTAGATATAGTCGGTGTGTGTAGGAAGCACATTTTTTTTTGTTCTGAGTAAGCTCACTGTTCTAGCCCTATAGGAAACACATTAGAGTAGAAGAGTGCTCTTTTCTCAAAAGCAGAGTGTGTTTCTTGTAAGGCGAGCTAGCGTTTGTTTCCCAGTCCTAAATGGAGTTGAATCACATGCAGTTTTTGGTCCCATGAGCAAGAGTTGTTTTCTGGTAAGGAAAGTCACTATTGCACTCCCATTCCCATACACAGTGCAAATAGCACTCATGTCTGTTCCCAGCAAGTACAGTGTATTGGACTGAAGAGGAGCTACTGTTCTTGTCAGTTTCCTAATCAGAGTTGAACTAGATATGGCCCGTGTGTGTAGGAAGCACAGTTCTTTTGTTCTGAGCAAGCTCACTGTTCTGGCCCTATAGGAAACACAGTAGAGTAGATGAGTGCTCTTTTCTCAAATGCAGAGTGTGTTTCTTGTAAGGTGAGCTACCGTTTGTTTCCCAGTCATAAATGGAGTAAAATCACATGTAGTTTCTGGTCCTACGAGCAAGAGTTGTTTTCTGGTAAGAAGAGTCACCATTGTGCTCCCATTGTCATACACAGGGCAAATAGCACTGGTGTCTATTCCCAGCATGTACAGTGTATTGGACTGAAGAGGATCTACTGTTCTTGTCAGTTTCCTAAGGAGAAATGAACTACATATGGCCGTGTGTGTAGGAAGCACAGTTCTTTTGTTCTGAGCAAGCTCACTGTTTTGGATCTATAGGAAACACAGTAGAGTAGAAGAGTGCTCTTTTCTCAAAAGCAGACTGTGTTTCTTGTAAGGTGAGCTAGTGTTTGTTCCCCAGTCAGAAATGGAGTTGAATCCCATGCAATTTCTGGTCCTATAAACAAGAGTTGTTTTCTGGTAATAAGAGTCACTATTGCCCTCCCATTGCCATACACAGTGCAAATAGCACTCATGTCTGTTCCCAGCAAGTACAGTGTATTGGATGAAGAGGAGCTACTCTCTTATCAGTTTCCTAAGCAGAGTGGAACTAGATATGGCCCGTGTGTGTAGGATGCACAGTTCTTTTGTTCGGAGCAAGCTCACTGTTTTGGCCCTATAGGAAACACAATAGAGTAGAAGAGTGCTCTTTTCTCAAAAGCAGAGTGTGTTTCTTGTAAGGCGAGATAGAGTTTATTTATCAGTCCTAAATGGAGTTGAATCACATGTAGTTTTTGGTCCTACGAGCAAGAGTTGTTTTCTGGTAAGAAGAGTCACTATTGCGCTCTTATTGACATACACAGTGCAAATAGCACTCGCGTCTGTTCCCAGCAAGTGCAGTGTATTGGAATGAAGAGGAGCTACTGTTCTTGTCAGTTTCCTAAGCAGAGTTGAACTAGATATGGCCCCTGTGTGTAGGAAGCACACAGTTCTTTTGTTCTGAGCAAGCTCACTGTTCAGACCCCATAGGAAACACAGTAGAGTAGAAGAGTGCTCTTTTCTCAAAAGCAGAGTGTGTTTCTTGTAAGGCGAGCTAGCGTTTGTTTCCCAGTCCGAAATGGAGTTGAATCCCATGCAGTTTCGGGTCCTATGAGCAAGAGTTGTTTTCTGGTAAGAAGAGTCACTATTGTGCTCCCATTGCCATATACATTGCAAATAGCACTCGCGTCTGTTCCCAGCAAGTACAGTGTATTGGACTGAAGAGGAGCTACTGTTCTTGTCAGTTTTCTAAGCAGAGTTGAACTAGATATGACCGTGTGTGTAGGAAGCACAGTTCTTTTGTTCTGAGCAAGCTCACTGTTTTGGCCCTATAGGAAACACAATAGAGTAGAAGAGTGCTCTTTTCTCAAAAGCAGAGTGTGTTTCTTGTAAGGCGAGATAGAGTTTGTTTTTCAGTCCTAAATGGAGTTGAATCACATGTAGTCTTTGGTCCTACGAGCAAGAGTTGTTTTCTGGTAAGAAGAGTCACTATTGCGCTCCCATTGTCATACACAAGGCAAATAGCACTGGCGTCTATTCTCAGCATGTACAGTGTATTGGACTGAAGAGGATCTACTGTTCTTGTCAGTTTCCTAAGCAGAATTGAACCAGACATGGCCGTGTGTGTAGGAAGCACAGTTCTTTTGTTCTGGGCAAGCTCACTGTTTTGGCTCTATAGAAAACACAGTAGAGTAGAAGAGTGCTCCTTTCTCAAAAGCAGAGTGTGTTTCTTGTAAGGTGAGCTAGTGTTTGTTTTCCAATCCTAAATGGAGGTGAATCACATGCAGTTTTTGGTCCCATGAGCAAGAGTTGTTTTCTGGTAAGGAAAGTGACTATTGCACTCCCATTCCCATACACAGTGCAAACAGCACTCATGTCTGTTCCCAGCAAGTACAATGTATTGGACTGAAGAGGAGCTACTGTTCTTGTCAGTTTCCTAAGCAGAGTTGAACTAGATATGGCCAGTGTATGTGAAGCACAGTTCTTTTGTTCTGAGCAAGCTCACTCTTCTGGCCCTATAGGAAACACAGTAGAGTAGAAGAGTGCTCTTTTCTCAAAAGCAGAGTGTGTTTCTTGTAAGGTGAGCTAGCATTTGTTTCCCAGTCCTAAATGGAGTAAAATCACATGCAGTTTTTGGTCCTACGAGCAAGAGATGTTTTCTGGTAAGAAGAGTCACCATTGTGCTCCCATTGTCATACACAGGGCAAATAGCACTGGTGTCTATTCCCAGCATGTACAGTGTATTGGACTGAAGAGGATCTACTGTTCTTGTCAGTTTCCTAAGCAGAATTGAACTAGATATGGCCGTGTGTATAAAGCACAGTTCTTTTGTTCTGAGCAAGCTCACTGTTTTGGCCCTATAGGAAACTCAGTAGAGTAGAAGAGTGCCCTTTTCTCAAAAGCAGAGTGTGTTTCTTGGAAGGCGAGCTAGCATTTGTTTTTCAGTCCTAAATGGAGTTGAATCCCATGCAGTTTCTGGTCCTACGAGCAAGAGTTGTTTTCTGGAAAAAAGAGTCACTATTGCGCTCCCATTGTCATACACAGGGCAAATAGCACTGGCGTCTGTTCCCAGCATACAGTGTATTGGACTGAATAGGATCTACTGTCCTTGTCAGTTTCCTATGCAGAATTGATCTAGATATGGCCTGTGTGTGTAGGAAGCACAGTTCTTTTGTTCTGAGCAAGCTCACTGTTCTGGCCATATTGGAAACACTGTAGAGTAGAAGAGTGCTCTTTTCTCAAAAGCAGAGTGTGTTTCTTCTAAGGCAAGCGAGTGTTTGTTTCCCAGTCAGAAATGGAGTTGAATCCCATGCAGTTTCTGTTCCTGCGAGCAAGAGTTGTTTTCTGGTAAGAAGAGTCACTGTAGCGCTCCCATTGTCATACACAGGGCAAATAGCACTGGCGTCTGTTCCCAGCATGTACAGTGTATTGGACTGAAAAGGATCTACTGTTCTTGTCAATTTCCTAAGCAGAGTTGAACTAAACATAGTCGGTGTGTGTAGGAAGCACAGTTCTTTTGTTCTGAGCAAGCTCACTCTTCTGGCCCTGGAGGAAAAACATTAGAGTAGAAGAGTGCTCTTTTCTCAAAAGCAGAGTGTGTTTCTTGTAAGGCGAACTAGCGTGTGTTTCCCAGTCCTAAATGGAGTAAAATCACATGCAGTTTCTTGTCCTTTGAGCAAGAGTTCTTTTCTGGTAAGAAGAGTCACTATTGTGCTCCCACTGTCATACACAGGGCAAAAAGCACTGGCGTCTATTCCCAGCATGTACAGTGTATTGGACTGACGAGCATCTACTGTTCTTGTCAGTTTCCTAAGCAGAATTGAACTAGATATGGCCGTGTGTGTAGGAAGCACAGTTCTTTTGTTCTGAGCAAGCTCACTGTTCGGACCCCATAAGAAACACAGTAGAGTAGAAGAGTGCCCTTTTCTCAAAAGCAGAGTGTGTTTCTTGTAAGGCGAGCTAGCGTTTGTTTTTCAGTCCTAAATGTACTTGAATCACATGCAGTTTCTGGTCCTACGAGCAAGAGTTGTTTTCTGGTAAGAAGAGTCACTATTGTGCTCCCATTGTCATACACAGGGCAAATAGCACTGGCGTCTGTTCCCAGCAGGTACAGTGTATTGGACTAAAGAGGAGATACTGTTCTTGTCAGTATCCTGAGCAGAGTTGAACTATATATGGCCCGTGTGTGTAGGAAGCACAGTTCATTTGTTCTGAGCAAGATCACTTTTCTGGCCTTATAGGAAACACAGTAGAGTAGAAGAGTGTTCTTTTCTTAAAACCAGAGTGTGTTTCTTGTAAGGTGAGCTAGTGTTTCTTTCCCAGTCGTAAATGGAGTTGAGTCACATGCAGTTTCTGTCCTACGAGCAAGAGTTGTTTTCTGGTAAGAAGAGTCACTATTGCGCTCCCATTGCAATACACAGTGAAATAGCACTCATGTCTGTTCCCAGCAAGTACAGTGTATTGGACTGAAGAGGAGCTACTCTTCTTGTCAGTTTCCTAAGCAGAGTTGAACTAGATATGGCCCATGTGAGTAGGAAGCACAGTTCTTTTGTTCTGAGCAAGCTCACTGTTCGGACCCCAAAGGAAACAGAGTAGAGTAGAAGAGGGCTCTTTTCTCAAAAGCAGAGTGTGTTTCTTGTAAGGCAAACTAGCGTTTGTTTCCCAGTCCGAAATGGAGTTGAATCCCATGCAGTATCTGGTCCTATGAGCAAGAGTTGTTTTCTGGTAAGAAGAGTTACTATTGAGCTCCCATTGTGATACACAGGGCAAATAGCACTGGCGTCTATTCCCAGCATGTACAGTGTTTTGGACTGAAGAGGAGCGAATGTTCTTGTCAGTTTCCTAAGCAGAATTTAACTAGATATGGCCCGTGTGTATGGAGCACAGTTCTTTTGTTCTGAGCAAGCTCACTGTTCTTACCCCCTAGGAAACCCAGTAGAGTAGAAGAGTACTCTTTTCTCGAAAGCAGAGTGTGTTTCTTGTAAGTCGAGCTAGTGTTTGTTCCCCAGTCAGAAATGGAGTTGAATCCCATGCAATTTCTGGTCCTATAAACAAGAGTTGTTTTCTGGTAATAAGAGTCACTATTGCCCTCCCATTGCCATACACAGTGCAAATAGCACTCATGTCTGTTCCCAGCAAGTACAGTGTATTGGATGAAGAGGAGATACTCTCTTATCAGTTTCCTAAGCAGAGTGGAACTAGATATGGCCCGTGTGTGTAGGATGCACAGTTCTTCTGTTCGGAGCAAGCTCACTGTTTTGGCCCTATAGGAAACACAGTAGAGTAGAAGAGTGCCCTTTTCTCAAAAGCAGAGTGTGTTTCTTGGAAGGCGAGCTAGCATTTGTTTTTCAGTCCTAAATGGAGTTGAATCACATGCAGTTTCTGGTCCTACGAGCAAGAGTTGTTTTCTGGAAAGAAGAGTCACTATTGTGCTCCCATTGTCATACACAGGGCAAATAGCACTGGCGTCTGTTCCCAGCATACAGTGTATTGGACTGAATAGGATCTACTGTCCTTGTCAGTTTCCTATGCAGAATTGATCTAGATATGGCCTGTGTGTGTAGGAAGCACAGTTCTTTTGTTCTGAGCAAGCTCACTGTTCTGGCCATATTGGAAACACTGTAGAGTAGAAGAGTGCTCTTTTCTGAAAAGCAGAGTGTGTTTCTTTTAAGGCAAGCTAGTGTTTGTTTCCCAGTCAGAAATGGAGTTGAATCCCATGCAGTTTCTGGTCCTGCGAGCAAGAGTTGTTTTCTGGTAAGAAGAGTCACTATAGCGCTCCCATTGTCAAACACAGGGCAAATAGCACTGGCGTCTGTTCCCAGCATGTACAGTGTATTGGACTGAAGAGGATCTACTGTCCTTGTTAGTTTCCTAAGCAGAGTTGAACTAGATATAGTCGGTGTGTGTAGGAAGCACATTTTTTTTGTTCTGAGTAAGCTCACTGTTCTAGCCCTATAGGAAACACATTAGAGTAGAAGAGTGCTCTTTTCTCAAAAGCAGAGTGTGTTTCTTGTAAGGCGAGCTTACATTTGTTTCCCAGTCCTAAATGGAGTTGAATCACATGCAGTTTTTGGTCCCATGAGCAAGAGTTGTTTTCTGGTAAGAAGAGTCACTATTGTGCTCACATTGCCATACACAGTGCAAGTAGCACTGGCGTCTCTTCCCAGCAAGTACAGTGTATCGGACTGAAGAGGATCTACTATTCTTGTCAGTTTTTTAAGCAGAATTGAACTAGATATGACCGTGTGTGTAGGAAGCACAGTTCTTTTGTTCTGAGCAAGCTCACTGTTTTGGCCCTATAGGAAACACAATAGAGTAGAAGAGTGCTCTTTTCTCAAAAGCAGAGTGTGTTTCTTGTAAGGCGAGATAGAGTTTATTTTTCAGTCCTAAATGGAGTTGAATCACATGTAGTTTTTGGTCCTACGAGCAAGAGTTGTTTTCTGGTAAGAAGAGTCACTATTGCGCTCTTATTGACATACACAGTGCAAATAGCACTCGCGTCTGTTCGCTGCAAGTACAGTGTATTGGACTGAAGAAGAGCTACTGTTCTTGTCAGTTTCCTAAGCAGGGTTGAACTAGATATGGCCCCTGTGTGTAGGAAGCACACAGTTCTTTTGTTCTGAGCAAGCTCACTGTTCAGACCCCATAGGAAACACAGTAGAGTAGAAGAGTGCTCTTTTCTCAAAAGCAGAGTGTGTTTCTTGTAAGGCGAGCTAGCGTTTGTTTCCCAGTCCGAAATGGAGTTGAATCCCATGCAGTTTCGGGTCCTATGAGCAAGAGTTGTTTTCTGGTAAGAAGAGTCACTATTGCGCTCTTATTGACATACACAGTGCAAATAGCACTCGCGTCTGTTCGCTGCAAGTACAGTGTATGGGACTGAAGATGAGCTACTGTTCTTGTCAGTTTCCTAAGCAGGGTTGAACTAGATATGATCGTGTGTGTAGGAAGCACAGTTCTTTTGTTCTGAGCAAGCTCACTGTTTTGGTCCTATAGGAAACAGAGTAGAAGTGTGCTCTTTTCTCAAAAGCAGAGTGTGTTTCTTGTAAGGCAAACTACCGTTTTTTTCCTATCCTAAATGGAGTTGAATCCCATGCAGTATCTGGTCCTATGAGCAAGAGTTGTTTTCTGGTAAGAAGAGTCACTATTGAGCTCCCATTGTCATACACAGGGCAAATAACACTGGCGTCTATTCCCAGCATGTACAGTGTATTGGACTGGAGAGGAGCGAATATTCTTGTCAGTTTCCTAAGAAGAAATTAACTAGATAAGGCCCGTGTGTGTAGGGAGCACAGTTCTTTTGTTCTGAGCAAGCTCACTGTTCGGACCCCCTAGGAAACCCAGTAGAGTAGAAGAGTACTCTTTTCTCAATAGCAGAGTGTGTTTCTTGTAAGGTGAGCTAGTGTTTGTTCCCCAGTCAGAAATGGAGTTGAATCCCATGCAATTTCTGGTCCTATTAACAGAAGTTTTTTTCTGGTAATAAGAGTCACTATTGCCCTCCCATTGCCATACACAGTGCAAATAGCACTCATGTCTGTACCCAGGAAGTACAGTGTATTGGATGAAGAGGAGCTACTCTCTTATCAGTTTCCTAAGCAGAGTGGAACTAGATATGGCCCGTGTGTGTAGGATGCACAGTTCTTTTGTTCTGAGCAAGCTCACTGTTCAGACCCCATAGGAAACACAGTAGAGTAGAAGAGTGCCCTTTTCTCTAAGCAGAGTGTGTTTCTCGTAAGGCGAGCAAGTGTTTGTTTCCCAGTCAGAAATGGAGTTGAATCCCATGCAGTTTCTGGTCCTACGAGCAAGAGTTGTTTTCTGGTAAGAAGAGTCACTATTGCGCTCCCATTGTCATACACAAGGCAAATAGCACTGGTGTCTATTTTCAGCATGTACAGTGTATTGGACTGAAGAGGATCTACTGTTCTTGTCAGTTTCCTAAGCAGAATTGAACCAGACATGGCCGTGTGTCTAGGAAGCACAGTTCTTTTGTTCTGGACAAGCTCACTGTTTTGGCTCTATAGAAAACACAGAAGAGTAGAAGAGTGCTCTTTTCTCAAAAGCAGAGTGTGTTTCTTGTAAGGTGAGCTAGCGTTTGTTTCTCAGTCCTAAATGGAGTAAAATCACGTGCAGTTTCTGGTCCTACGAGCAAGAGTTGTTTTCTGGTAAGAAGAGTCACCATTGCGCTCCCATTGTCATACACAGGGCAAATAGCACTGGTGTCTATTCCCAGCATGTACTGTGTATTGGACTGAAGAGGATCTACTGTTCTTTTCAGTTTCCTAAGCAGAATTGAACTAGATATGGCCGTGTGTGTAGGAAGCAAAGTTCTTTTGTTCTGAGCAAGCTCACTGTTTTGGCCATATAGGAAACACAGTAGAGTAGAAGAGTGCCCTTTTCTCAAAAGCAGAGTGTGTTTCTTGGAAAGTCGAGCTAGCATTTGTTTTTCAGTCCTAAATGGTGTTGAATCACATGCAGTTTCTGGTTCTACGAGCAAGAGTTGTTTTCTGGAAAGAAGAGTCACTATTGCGCTCCCGTTGTCACACACAGGGCAAATAGCACTGGGGTCTGTTCCCAGCATACAGTGTATTAGACTGAATAGGATCTACTGTCCTTGTCAGTTTCCTATGCAGAATTGATCTAGATATGGCCTGTGTGTGTAGGAAGCACAGTTCTTTTGTTCTCAGCAAGCTCACTGTTCTTGCCATATTGGAAACACAGTAGAGTAGAAGAGTGCTCTTTTCTCAAAAGCAGAGTGTGTTTCTTTTAAGGCCAGCCAGCGTTTGTTTTGCAGTCCTAAATGGAGTTGAATCACAGGCAGTTTCTGGTCCTATGAGCAAGAGTTGTTTTCTGGTAAAAAGAGTCATTATTGCACTCCCATTGTCATACACTGGGCAAATAGCACTGGCGTCTGTTCCCAGCATGTACAGTGTATTGGACTGAAAAGGATCTACTGTTCTTGTCAGTTTCCTAAGCAGAGTTGAACTAAATATAGTCGGTGTGTGTAGGAAGCACAGTTCTTTTGTTCTGAGCAAGCTCACTCTTCTGGCCCTGGAGGAAAAACATTAGAGTAGAAGAGTGCTCTTTTCTCAAAAGCAGAGTGTGTTTCTTGTAAGGCGAACTAGCGTGTGTTTCCCAGTCCTAAATGGAGTAAAATCACATGCAGTTTCTTGTCCTTTGAGCAAGAGTTCTTTTCTGGTAAGAAGAGTCACTATTGTGCTCCCACTGTCATACACAGGGCAAAAAGCACTGGCGTCTATTCCCAGCATGTACAGTGTATTGGAATGAAGAGCATCTACTGTTCTTGTCAGTTTCCTAAGCAGAATTGAACTAGATATGGCTGTGTGTGTAGGAAGCACAGTTCTTTTGTTCTGAGCAAGCTCACTGTTCGGACCCCATAAGAAACACAGTAGAGTAGAAGTGTGCCCTTTTCTCAAAAGCAGAGTGTGTTTCTTGTAAGGCGAGCTAGCATTTGTTTTTCAGTCCTAAATGTAGTTGAATCCCATGCAGTTTCTGGTCCTACGAGCAAGAGTTGTTTTCTGGTAAGAAGAGTCACTATTGTGCTCCCATTGTCATACACAGGGCAAATAGCACTGGCGTCTGTTCCCAGCAGGTACAGTGTATTGGACTGAAGAGGAGCTACTGTTCTTCTCAGTTTCGTGAGCAGAGTTGAACTAGATATGGCGCGTGTGTGTAGGAAGCACAGTTCATTTGTTCTGAGCAAGATCACTTTTCGGCCGTATAGGAAACTCAGTAGAGTAGAAGTGTGTTCTTTTCTTAAAAGCAGAGTGTGTTTCCTGTAAGGTGAGCTAGTGTTTCTTTCCCAGTCCTAAATGGAGTTGAGTCACATGCAGTTTCTGGTCGTACGAGCAAGAGTTGTTTTCTGGTAAGAAGAGTCACTATTGTGCTCCCATTGCAATACACAGTGAAATAGCACTCATGTCTGTTCCCAGCAAGTACAGTGTATTGGACTGAAGAGGAGATACTGTTCTTGTCAGTTTCCTAAGCAGAGTTGAACTAGATATGGCCCATGTGAGTAGGAAGCACAGTTCCTTTGTTCTGTGCAAGCTCACTGTTCGGACCCCATAGGAAACAGAGTAGAGTAGAAGAGTGCTCTTTTCTCAAAAGCAGATTGTGTTTCTTTTAAGGCAAACTAGCGTTTGTTTCCTAGTCCTAAATGGAGTTGAATCCCATGCAGTATCTGGTCCTACGAGCAAGAGTATTTTTGTGGTAAGAAGAGTCACTATTGCGCTGCCATTGCCATACACAGGACAAATAGCACTGGCGTCTTTTCCCAGCAAGTACAGTGTATTTGACTGAAGAGGATCTACTGTTCTTGTCAGGTTCCTAAGCAGAGTTGAAATAGATATGGCCGTGTGTTAGGAAGCACAGTTTTTTTGTTCTGAGCAAGCTCACTGTTCTGGCCCTATAGGAAACACAGTAGCATAGAAGAGTGCTCTTTTCTCAAAAGCAGAGTGTGTTTCATGTAAGGCGAGCTAGCATTTGTTTCCCAGTCCTAAATGGAGTTCAATCACATGCAGTTTCTGGTCCCACGAGCAAGAGTTGTTTTCTGGTAAGGAAAGTCACTATTGCGCTCCCATTGCCATACACAGTGCAAATAGCACATGCGTCTGTTCCCAGCAAGTACAGTGTATCGGACTGAAGAGGAGCAACTGTTCTTCTCAGTTTCCTAAGCAGAGTTGAACTAGATATGGCCCGTGTGTAGGAAGCACAGTTCTTTTGTTCTGAGCAAGCTCACTGTTCTGGCCCTATAGGAAACACAGTAGAGTAGAAGAGTGCTCTTTTCTCTAAAGCAGAGTGTGTTTCTTGTAAGGCGAGCTAGCATTTGTTTCCCAGTTCTAAATGGCATTGAATCACATGCAGTTTGTGGTCCTACGAGCAAGAGCTGTTTTCTGGTAAGGAAAGTCACTATTGTGCTCTCATTGCCATACACAGTGCAATTAGCACATGCGTCTATTCCCAGCAAGTACAGTGTATTGGACAGAAGAGGAGCTACAGTTCATGTCAGTTTCCTAAGCAGAGTTTAACTACATATGGTCCGTGTGTGTAGGAAGCACAGTTCTTTTGTTCTGAGCAAGCTCACTGTTTGGACCACAAAGGAAACACAGTGGAGAAGATGAGTGCTCTTTTCTCTAAACGAGAGTGTGTTTCTTGTAAGGCGAGCTAGCGTTTGTTTCCCAGTCATAAATGGAGCTGAATTACATGCAGTTTCTGGTCCTACGAGCAAGAGTTGTTTTATGGTAAGAAGAGTCACTATTGCGCTGCCATTGCCATACACAGGACAAATAGCACTGGCGTCTGTTCCTAGCAAGTACAGTGTATTGGACTGAAGAGGATCTACTGTTCTTGTCAGGTTCCAAAGCAGAATTGAACTAGATATGGCCGTGTGTGTAGGATGCACAGTTCTTTTGTTCTGAGCAAGCTCACTGTTCGGACCCCATAGGAAACACAGTAGAGTAGAAGAGTGCTCTTTTCTCAAAAGCAGAGTGTGTTTCTTGTAAGGCGAGCTAGCGTTTGTTTCGCAGTCCTAAATGGAGTTGAGTCACAGGCAGTTTCTTGTCCTACGAGCAAGAGTTGTTTTCTGGTAAGGAAAGTCACTATTGCGCTCCCATTGCCATACACATTACAAATAGCACTCACATATGTTCCCAGCAAGTACAGTGTATCAGACTGAAGAGGAGCTACTGTTCTTGTCAGTTTCCTAAGCAGAGTTGAACTAGATATGGCCCGTGAGTGTACGAAGCACAGTTCTTATGTTCTGAGCAAGCTCACTATTCTGGCACTATAGGAAACACAGTAGAGTAGAAGAGTGCTCTTTTGTCAAAAGCAGAGTGTGTTTCTTGTAAGGCGAGCTAGCGTTTGTTTCCTAGTCCTAAATGGAGTTGAATCACATGCAGCTTCTGGTCCTACGAGCAAGAGTTGTTTTCTGGTAAGGAAAGTCACTATTGCGCTCCCATTGCCATACACAGGGCAAATAGCACTCGCGTCTTTTCCCAGCAAGTACAGTGTATTGAACTGAATAAGAGCTACTGTTTCTGTCAGTTTCCTAAGCAGAGTTGAACTACATATGATCGGTGTGTGTAGGAAGCACAGTTCTTTTGTTCTGAGCAAGCTCAATGTTTGGACCCCATAGGAAACACAGTACAGTAGAAGAGTGCTCTTTTCTCTAAAGCAGAGTGTGTTTCTTGTAAGGCGAACTAGCGTTTGTTTCCCAGTCCTAAATGGAGTGGAATCACATGCAGTTTCTGGTCCTACGAGCAAGAGTTGTTTTATGGTAAGAATAGTCACTATTGCACTGCCATTGCCATACACAGGACAAATAGCACTGGCGTCTGTTCCCAGCAAGTACAGTGTATTGGACTGAAGAGGATCTACTGTTCTTGACTGGTTCCTAAGCAGAATTGAATTAGATATGGCCGTGTGTGTAGGAAGCACAGTTCTTTTGTTCTGAGCAAGATCACTGTTCGGACCCCATAGTAAGCACAGTAGAGTAGAAGAGTGCTCTTTTCTCAAAAGCAGAGTGTATTTCTTGTAAGGCGAGCTAGCGTTTGTTTCCCAGTCCTAAATGGAGTTGAATCACATGCAGTTTCTGGTCCTACGAGCAAGAGTTGTTTTCTGGTAAGGAAAGTCACTATTGTGCTCCTATTGCCATACAGAGTGCAAATAGCACTCGCTTCTGTTCCCAGCAAGTACAGTGTATTGGACTGAATAGGTGCTACTGTTCTTGTCAGTTTCCTAAGCAGAGTTGAACTAGATATGATCCGTGTGTTTAGGAAGCACAGTGCTTTTGTTCTGAGCAAGCTCACTGTTTGGACCCCATAGGAAACATAGTAGTGTAGAAGAGAGCTCTTTTCTATAAAGCAGAGTGTGTTTTTGTAAGGCGAGCTAGAGTTTGTTTCCCAGTCCTAAATGGAGTTGAATCACATGCAGTTTCTGGTCCTACGAGCAAGAGTTGTTTTCTGGTAAGGAAAGTCACTATTGTGCTCCCTTTGCCATACACAGTGCAAATAGCTATCGCGTCTTTTCCCAACAAGTACAGTGTACCGGACTGAAGAGGATCTCCTGTTCTTGTCAGGTTCCTAAGCAGACTTGAACTAGATATGGCCCGTGTGTTTAGGAAGCACAGTTATTATGTTCTGAGCAAGCTCACTGTTCTGGTCCTATAGGAAACACAGTAGATTAGAAGAGTGCTCTTTTCTCTAAAGCAGAGTGTGTTTCTTGTAAGGCAAGCTTGCGTTTGTTTCCCAGTCTTAAATGGAGTTGAGTCACATGCAGTTTTTGGTCCTATGAGCAAGAGTTGTTTTCTGGTAAGGAGAGTCACTATTGTGCTCCAAATGCCATACACAGTGCAAATAGCACTCCAGTCTGTTCCCAGCAAGTACAGTGTATTGGACTGAATAGGAGCTACTGTTTCTTGTCATTTTCCTAAGCAGAGTTGAAATAGATATGGTCCATGTGTGTAGGAAGCACATTTCTTTTGTTCTGAGCAAGCTCACTGTTTGGACCCCATAGGAAACACCGTAGAGTAGAAGAGTGTCTTTTCTCAAAAGCAGAGTGTGTTTCTTGTAAGGCAAACTAGCATTTGTTTCCCAGTTCTAAATGGCATTGAATCACATGCAGTTTGTTGTCCTATGAGCAAGAGTTTTTTTCTGGTAAGGAAAGTCACTATTGTGCTCTCATTGCCATACACAGTGCAAAAAGCACATGCGTCTATTCAGAGCAAATACAGTGTATTGGACAGAAGAGGAGCTACAGTTCATGTCAGTTTCCTAAGCAGAGTTTAACTACATATGGTCCGTGTGGGTAGGAAGCACAATTCTTTTGTTCTGAGCAAGCTCACTTTTGGACCCCATAGGAAACACAGCAGAGAAGAAGAGTGCTCTTTTCTCTAAAGCAGAGTGTGTTTCTTGTAAGGCGAGCCAGCGTTTGTTTCCCAGTCCTAAATGGAGTTGAATCACATGCAGTTTGTGGTCCTACGAGAAAGAGTTGTTTTCTGGTAAGGAAAGTCACTATTGTGCTCTCCTTGCCATACACAGTGCAAATAGCACATGCGTCTGTTCCCAGCAAGTACAGTGTATTGGACAGAAGAGGAGCTACTGTTCTTGTCAGTTTCCTAAGCAGAGTTGAACTAGATATGGCCTGTGTGTATAAGAAGCACAGTTCATTTGTACTGAGCAAGCTCACTGTTCTGGCCCTATAGGAAACACAGTAGAGTAGAAGAGTGCTCTTTTCTCAAAAGCAGAGTGTGTTTCTTGTAAAGCGAGCTAGCGTTTGTTTCCCAGTCCTAAATGGAGTGGAATCACATGCAGTTTCTGGTCCTACGAGCAAGAGTTGTTTTCTGGTAGGGAAAGTCACTGTTGCGCTCCCATTGCCATACACAGTGCAAATAGCTCTCCTGTCTGTTCCCAGCAAGTACAGTGTATTGGACTGAAGAGGAGCTACTGTTCTTCTCAGTTTCCTAAGCAGAGTTGAACTAGATAAGGCCCGTGTGTGTAGGAAGCACAGTTAATGTGTTCTGAGCAAGCTCACTGTTCTGGCCCTATAGGAAACACAGTAGAGTAGAAGAGTGCTCTTTTCTCTAAAGCAGAGTGTGTTTCTTGTAAGGCGAGCTAGCGTTTGTTTCCCAGTCCTAAATGGAGTTGAATCCCATGCAGTTTCTGGTCCTACGAGCAAGAGTTTTTTTATGGTAAGAATAGTCACTATTGCGCTGCCATTGCCATACACAGGACAAATAGCACTGGCGTCTGTTCCCAGCAAGTACAGTGTATTGGACTGAAGAGGATCTACTGCTCTTTTCAGGTTCCTAAGCAGAATTGAACGAGATATGGCCGTGTGTGTAGGAAGCACAGTTCTTTTGTTCTGAGCAAGCTCACTGTTTGGACCCCATAGGAAACACAGTAGAGAAGAAGAGTGCTCTTTTCTCTAAAGCAGAGTGTGTTTCTTGTAAGGCGAGCTAGCGTTTGTTTCCCAGTCCTAAATGGAGTTGAATCACATGCAGTTTCTGGTCCTACGAGCAAGAGTTGTTTTCTGGTAAGGAAAGTCACTATTGCGCTCCCTTTGCCATACACAGTGCAAATAGCTATCGCGTCTTTTCCCAACAAGTACAGTGTACCGGACTGAAGAGGATCTCCTGTTCTTGTCAGGTTCCTAAGCAGACTTGAACTAGATATGGCCCGTGTGTTTAGGAAGCACAGTTATTATGTTCTGAGCAAGCTCACTGTTCTGGTCCTATAGGAAACACAGTAGAGTAGAAGAGTGCTCTTTCTCTAAAGCAGAGTGTGTTTCTTGTAAGGCGAGCTCGCGTTTGTTTCCCAGTCTTAAATGGAGTTGAGTCACATGCAGTTTTTGGTCCTACGAGCAAGAGTTGTTTTCTGGTAAGAAGAGTCACTATTGTGCTCCATATGCCATATACAGTGCAAATAGCACTCCCGTCCGTTCCCAGCAAGTACAGTGTATTGGACTGAATAGGAGCTACTGTTTCTTGTCATTTTCCTAAGCAGAGTTGAAATAGATATGGTCCATGTGTGTAGGAAGCACATTTCTTTTGTTCTGAGCAAGCTCACTGTTTGGACCCCATAGGAAACACCGTAGAGTAGAAGAGTGTCTTTTCTCAAAAGCAGAGTGTGTTTCTTGTAAGGCGAGCTAGCATTTGTTTCCCAGTTCTAAATGGCATTGAATCACATGCATTTTTTGGTCCTACCAGCAAGAGTTGTTTTCTGGTAAGGAAAGTCACTATTGTGCTCTCATTGCCATACACAGTGCAAGAAGCACATGCGTCTATTACCAGCAAGCACAGTGTATTGGACAGAAGAGGAGCTACAGTTCATGTCAGTTTCCTAAGCAGAGTTTAACTACATATGGTCCGTGTGTGTAGGAAGCACAGTTCTTTTGTTCTGAGCAAGCTCACTGTTTGGACCCCATAGGAAACATAGTAGAGAAGAAGAGTGCTCTTTTCTCTAAAGCAGAGTGTGTTTCTTGTAAGGCGAGCTAGCGTTTGTTTCCCAGTCCTAAATGGAATTGAATCACATGCAGTTTCTGGTCCTATGAGCTAGAGTTGTTTTCTGGTAAGGAAAATCACTATTGCGCTCCCATTGCCACTCACAGTGCAAATATCACTCGTGTCTGTTCCCAGAAAGTAAGGTGTATCGGACTGAAGAGGAGCTACTGTTCTTGTCCGTTTCCTAAGCAGAATTGAACTAGATATGGCCCGTGTGTGGGAAGCACAGTTCTTTTGTTCTGAGCAAGCTCACTGTTCTGGCCCTATAGGAAACACAGTAGAGTAGAAGAGTGCTCTTTTCTCTAAAGCAGAGTGTGTTTCTTGTAAGGCGAGCTAGCGTTTGTTTCCCAGTCCTAAATGGAGTTGAATCCCATGCAGTTTCTGGTCCTACGAGCAAGAGTTTTTTTATGGTAAGAATAGTCACTATTGCGCTGCCATTGCCATACACAGGACAAATAGCACTGGCATCTGTTCCCAGCAAGTACAGTGTATTGGACTGAAGAGGATCTACTGCTCTTGTCAGGTTCCTAAGCATAGTTGAACTAGATATGGCCGTGTGTAGGAAGCACAGTTCTTTTGTTCTGAGCAAGCTCACTGTTCGAGCCCGTAGGAAACACAGTAGAGTAGAAGAGTGCTCTTTTCTCAAAAGCAGAGTGTGTTTTTTGTAAGGCAAGCTAGCGTTTGTTTCCCAGTCCTAAATGGAGTTGAATCACATGCAGTTTCTGGTCCTACGAGCAAGAGTTGTTTTCTGGTAAGGAAAGTCACTATTGCGCTCCCTTTGCCATACACAGTGCAAATAGCTATCGCGTCTTTTCCCAACAAGTACAGTGTACCGGACTGAAGAGGATCTCCTGTTCTTGTCAGGTTCCTAAGCAGACTTGAACTAGATATGGCCCGTGTGTTTAGGAAGCACAGTTATTATGTTCTGAGCAAGCTCACTGTTCTGGTCCTATAGGAAACACAGTAGAGTAGAAGAGTGCTCTTTTCTCTAAAGCAGAGTGTGTTTCTTGTAAGGCGAGCTCACGTTTGTTTCCCAGTCTTAAATGGAGTTGAGTCACATGCAGGTTTTGGTCCTACGAGCAAGAGTTGTTTTCTGGTAAGAAGAGTCACTATTGTGCTCCAAATGCCATATACAGTGCAAATAGCACTCCCGTCTGTTCCCAGCAAGTACAGTGTATTGGACTGAATAGGAGCTACTGTTTCTTGTCATTTTCCTAAGCAGAGTTGAAATAGATATGGTCCATTTGTGTAGGAAGCACATTTCTTTTGTTCTGAGCAAGCTCACTGTTTGGACCCCATAGGAAACACCGTAGAGTAGAAGAGTGTCTTTTCTCAAAAGCAGAGTGTGTTTCTTGTAAGGCGAGCTAGCATTTGTTTCCCAGTTCTAAATGGCATTGAATCACATGCAGTTTGTGGTCCTACGAGCAAGAGTTTTTTTCTGGTAAGGAAAGTCACTATTGTGCTCTCATTGCCATACACAGTGCAAAAAGCACATGCGTCTATTCCCAGCAAGTACAGTGTATTGGACAGAAGAGGAGCTACAGTTCATGTCAGTTTCCTAAGCAGAGTTTAACTACATATGGTCCGTGTGTGTAGGAAGCACAATTCTTTTGTTCTGAGCAAGCTCACTTTTGGACCCCATAGGAAACACAGCAGAGAAGAGGAGTGCTCTTTTCTCTAAAGCAGAGTGTGTTTCTTGTAAGGCGAGCTAGCGTTTGTTTCCCAGTCCTAAATGGAGTTGAATCACATGCAGTTTGTGGTCCTACGAGCAAGAGTTGTTTTCTGGTAAGAAAAGTCACTATTGTGCTCTCATTGCCATACACAGTGCAAATAGCACATGCGTCTGTTCCCAGCAAGTACAGTGTATTGGACAGAAGAGGAGCTACTGTTCTTGTCAGTTTCCTAAGCAGAGTTGAACTAGATTAGGCCCGTGTGTCTAAGAAGCACAGTTCTTTTGTACTGAGCAAGCTCACTGTTCTGGCCCTATAGGAAACACAGTAGAGTAGAAGAGTGCTCTTTTCTCAAAAGCAGAGTGTGTTTCTTGTAAAGCGAGCTAGCGTTTGTTTCCCAGTCCTAAATGGAGTGGAATCACATGCAGTTTCTGGTCCTACGAGCAAGAGTTGTTTTCTGGTAGGGAAAGTCACTGTTGCGCTCCCATTGCCATACACAGTGCAAATAGCACTCCCGTCTGTTCCCAGCAAGTACAGTGTATTGGACTGAAGAGGAGATACTGTTCTTCTCAGTTTCCTAAGCAGAGTTGAACTAGATAAGGCCCGTGTGTGTAGGAAGCACAGTTAATGTGTTCTGAGCAAGCTCACTGTTCTGGCCCTATAGGAAACACAGTAGAGTAGAAGAGTGCTCTTTTCTCTAAAGCAGAGTGTTTCTTGTAAGGCGAGCTAGCGTTTGTTTGCCAGTCCTAAATGGAGTTGAATCCCATGCAGTTTCTGGTCCTACGAGCAAGAGTTTTTTTATGGTAAGAATAGTCACTATTGCGCTGCCATTGCCATACACAGGACAAATAGCACTGGCGTCTGTTCCCAGCAAGTACAGTGTATTGGACTGAAGAGGATCTACTGCTCTTGTCAGGTTCCTAAGCAGAATTGAACGAGATATGGCCGTGTGTGTAGGAAGCACAGTTCTTTTGTTCTGAGCAAGCTCACTGTTCGAGCCCATAGGAAACACAGTAGAGTAGAAGAGTGCTCTTTTCTCAAAAGCAGAGTGTGTTTTTTGTAAGGCAAGCTAGCGTTTGTTTCCCAGTCCTAAATGGAGTTGAATCACATGCAGTTTCTGGTCCTATGAGCAAGAGTTTTTTTCTGGTAAGGAAAGTCACTATTGCGCTCCCTTTGCCATACACAGTGCAAATAGCTATCGCGTCTTTCCCCAACAAGTACAGTGTACCGGACTGAAGAGGATCTACTGTTCTTGTCAGGTTCCTAAGCAGACTTGAACTAGATATGGCCCGTGTGTTTAGGAAGCACAGTTATTATGTTCTGAGCAAGCTCACTGTTCTGGTCCTATAGGAAACACAGTAGAGTAGAAGAGTGCTCTTTTCTCTAAAGCAGAGTGTGTTTCTTGTAAGGCGAGCTTGCGTTTGTTTCCCAGTCTTAAATGGAGTTGAGTCACATGCAGTTTTGGTCCTGCGAGCAAGAGTTGTTTTCTGGTAAGCAGAGTCACTACTGTGCTCCAAATGCCATACACAGTGCAAATAGCACTCCCATCTGTTCCCAGCAAGTACAGCATATTGGACTGAATAGGAGCTACTGTTTCTTGTCAGTTTCCTAAGCAGAGTTGAACTAGATATGGTCCATGTGTGTAGGAAGCACAGTTCTTTTGTTCTGAGCAATCTTACTGTTTGACCCCATAGGAAACACCGTAGAGTAGAAGAGTGTCTTTTCTCAAAAGCAGAGTGTGTTTCTTGTAAGGCGAGCTAGCATTTGTTTCCCAGTTCTAAATGGCATTGAATCACATGCAGTTTGTGGTCCTACGAGCAAGAGTTGTTTTCTGGTAAGGAAAGTCACTATTGTACTCTCATTGCCATTCACAGTGCAAATAGCACATGCGTCTATTCCCTGCTAGTACAGTGTATTGGACAGAAGAGGAGCTACAGTTCATGTCAGTTTCCTAAGCAGAGTTTAACTACATATGGTCCGTGTGTGTAGGAAGCACAGTTCTTTTGTTCTCAGCAAGCTCACTGTTTGGACCCCATAGGAAACACAGTAGAGAAGAAGAGTGCTCTTTTCTCTAAAGCAGAGTGTGTTTCTTGTAAGGCGAGCTAGCATTTGTTTCCCAGTCCTAAATGGAGTTGAATCACATGCAGTTTCTGGTCCTATGAGCAAGAGTTGTTTTCTGGTACGGAAAATCACTATTGCGCTCCCATTGCCACTCCCAGTGCAAATATCACTCGTGTCTGTTCCCAGCAAGTAAGGTGTATCGGTCTGAAGAGGAGCTACTGTTCTTGTCAGTTTCCTAAGCAGAATTGAACTAGATATGGCCCGTGTGTGGGAAGCACATTTCTTTTGTTCTGAGCAAGCTCACTGTTCTGGCCCTATAGGAAACACAGTAGAGTAGAAGAGTGCTCTTTTCTCTAAAGCAGAGTGTGTTTCTTGTAAGGCGAGCTAGCGTTTGTATCCCAGTCCTAAATGGAGTTGAATCCCATGCAGTTTCTGGTCCTACGAGCAAGAGTTTTTTTATGGTAAGAATAGTCACTATTGCGCTGCCATTGCCATACACAGGACAAATAGCACTGGCGTCTGTTCCCAGCAAGTACAGTGTATTGGACTGAAGAGGATCTACTGCTCTTGTCAGGTTCCTAAGCATAATTGAACTAGATATGGCCGTGTGTAGGAAGCACAGTTCTTTTGTTCTGAGCAAGCTCACTGTTCGAGCCCGTAGGAAACACAGTAGAGTAGAAGAGTGCTCTTTTCTCAAAAGCAGAGTGTGTTTTTTGTAAGGCAAGCTAGCGTTTGTTTCCCAGTCCTAAATGGAGTTGAATCACATGCAGTTTCTGGTCCTACGAGCAAGAGTTGTTTTCTGGTAAGGAAAGTCACTATTGCGCTCCCTTTGCCATACACAGTGCAAATAGCTATCGCGTCTTTTCCCAACAAGTACAGTGTACCAGACTGAAGAGGATCTCCTGTTCTTGTCAGGTTCCTAAGCAGACTTGAACTAGATATGGCCCGTGTGTTTAGGAAGCACAGTTATTATGTTCTGAGCAAGCTCACTGTTCTGGTCCTATAGGAAACACAGTAGATTAGAAGAGTGCTCTTTTCTCTAAAGCAGAGTGTGTTTCTTGTAAGGCAAGCTTGCGTTTGTTTCCCAGTCTTAAATGGAGTTGAGTCACATGCAGTTTTTGGTCCTACGAGCAAGAGTTGTTTTCTGGTAAGCAGAGTCACTATTGTGCTCCAAATGCCATACACAGTGCAAATAGCACTCCCGTCTGTTCCCAGCAAGTACAGTGTATTGGACTGAATAGGAGCTACTGTTTCTTGTCATTTTCCTAAGCAGAGTTGAAATAGATATGGTCCATGTGTGTAGGAAGCACATTTCTTTTGTTCTGAGCAAGCTCACTGTTTAGACCCCATAGGAAACACCGTAGAGTAGAAGAGTGTCTTTTCTCAAAAGCAGAGTGTGTTTCTTGTAAGGCGAGCTAGCATTTGTTTCCCAGTTCTAAATGGCATTGAATCACATGCAGTTTGTGGTCCTACGAGCAAGAGTTTTTTTCTGGTAAGGAAAGTCACTATTGTGCTCTCATTGCCATACACAGTGCAAAAAGCACATGCATCTATTCCCAGCAAGTACAGTGTATTGGACAGAAGAGGAGCTACAGTTCATGTCAGTTTCCTAAGCAGAGTTTAACTACATATGGTCCGTGTGTGTAGGAAGCACAATTCTTTTGTTCTGAGCAAGCTCACTTTTGGACCCCATAGGAAACACAGCAGAGAAGAAGAGTGCTCTTTTCTCTAAAGCAGAGTGTGTTTCTTGTAAGGCGAGCCAGCGTTTGTTTCCCAGTCCTAAATGGAGTTGAATCACATGCAGTTTGTGGTCCTACGAGCAAGAGTTGTTTTCTGGTAAGGAAAGTCACTATTGTGCTCTCATTGCCATACACAGTGCAAATAGCACATGCGTCTGTTCCCAGCAAGTACAGTGTATTGGACAGAAGAGGAGCTACTGTTCTTGTCAGTTTCCTAAGCAGAGTTGAACTAGATATGGCCCGTGTGTCTAAGAAGCACAGTTCATTTGTACTGAGCAAGCTCACTGTTCTGGCCCTATAGGAAACACAGTAGAGTAGAAGAGTGCTCTTTTCTCAAAAGCAGAGTGTATTTCTTGTAAAGCGAGCTAGCGTTTGTTTCCCAGTCCTAAATGGAGTGGAATCACATGCAGTTTCTGGTCCTACGAGCAAGAGTTGTTTTCTGGTAGGGAAAGTCACTGTTGCGCTCCCATTGCCATACACAGTGCAAATAGCTCTCCCGTCTGTTCCCAGCAAGTACAGTGTATTGGACTGAAGTGGAGCTACTGTTCTTCTCAGTTTCCTAAGCAGAGTTGAACTAGATAAGGCCCGTGTGTGTAGGAAGCACAGTTAATGTGTTCTGAGCAAGCTCACTGTTCTGGCCCTATAGGAAACACAGTAGAGTAGAAGAGTGCTCTTTTCTCTAAAGCAGAGTGTGTTTCTTGTAAGGCGAGCTAGCGTTTGTATCCCAGTCCTAAATGGAGTTGAATCCCATGCAGTTTCTGGTCCTACGAGCAAGAGTTTTTTTATGGTAAGAATAGTCACTATTGCGCTGCCATTGCCATACACAGGACAAATAGCACTGGCGTCTGTTCCCAGCAAGTACAGTGTATTGGACTGAAGAGGATCTACTGCTCTTGTCAGGTTCCTAAGCATAATTGAACTAGATATGGCCGTGTGTAGGAAGCACAGTTCTTTTGTTCTGAGCAAGCTCACTGTTCGAGCCCGTAGGAAACACAGTAGAGTAGAAGAGTGCTCTTTTCTCAAAAGCAGAGTGTGTTTTTTGTAAGGCAAGCTAGCGTTTGTTTCCCAGTCCTAAATGGAGTTGAATCACATGCAGTTTCTGGTCCTACGAGCAAGAGTTGTTTTCTGGTAAGGAAAGTCACTATTGCGCTCCCTTTGCCATACACAGTGCAAATAGCTATCGCGTCTTTTCCCAACAAGTACAGTGTACCAGACTGAAGAGGATCTCCTGTTCTTGTCAGGTTCCTAAGCAGACTTGAACTAGATATGGCCCGTGTGTTTAGGAAGCACAGTTATTATGTTCTGAGCAAGCTCACTGTTCTGGTCCTATAGGAAACACAGTAGATTAGAAGAGTGCTCTTTTCTCTAAAGCAGAGTGTGTTTCTTGTAAGGCAAGCTTGCGTTTGTTTCCCAGTCTTAAATGGAGTTGAGTCACATGCAGTTTTTGGTCCTACGAGCAAGAGTTGTTTTCTGGTAAGCAGAGTCACTATTGTGCTCCAAATGCCATACACAGTGCAAATAGCACTCCCGTCTGTTCCCAGCAAGTACAGTGTATTGGACTGAATAGGAGCTACTGTTTCTTGTCATTTTCCTAAGCAGAGTTGAAATAGATATGGTCCATGTGTGTAGGAAGCACATTTCTTTTGTTCTGAGCAAGCTCACTGTTTAGACCCCATAGGAAACACCGTAGAGTAGAAGAGTGTCTTTTCTCAAAAGCAGAGTGTGTTTCTTGTAAGGCGAGCTAGCATTTGTTTCCCAGTTCTAAATGGCATTGAATCACATGCAGTTTGTGGTCCTACGAGCAAGAGTTTTTTTCTGGTAAGGAAAGTCACTATTGTGCTCTCATTGCCATACACAGTGCAAAAAGCACATGCATCTATTCCCAGCAAGTACAGTGTATTGGACAGAAGAGGAGCTACAGTTCATGTCAGTTTCCTAAGCAGAGTTTAACTACATATGGTCCGTGTGTGTAGGAAGCACAATTCTTTTGTTCTGAGCAAGCTCACTTTTGGACCCCATAGGAAACACAGCAGAGAAGAAGAGTGCTCTTTTCTCTAAAGCAGAGTGTGTTTCTTGTAAGGCGAGCCAGCGTTTGTTTCCCAGTCCTAAATGGAGTTGAATCACATGCAGTTTGTGGTCCTACGAGCAAGAGTTGTTTTCTGGTAAGGAAAGTCACTATTGTGCTCTCATTGCCATACACAGTGCAAATAGCACATGCGTCTGTTCCCAGCAAGTACAGTGTATTGGACAGAAGAGGAGCTACTGTTCTTGTCAGTTTCCTAAGCAGAGTTGAACTAGATATGGCCCGTGTGTCTAAGAAGCACAGTTCATTTGTACTGAGCAAGCTCACTGTTCTGGCCCTATAGGAAACACAGTAGAGTAGAAGAGTGCTCTTTTCTCAAAAGCAGAGTGTATTTCTTGTAAAGCGAGCTAGCGTTTGTTTCCCAGTCCTAAATGGAGTGGAATCACATGCAGTTTCTGGTCCTACGAGCAAGAGTTGTTTTCTGGTAGGGAAAGTCACTGTTGCGCTCCCATTGCCATACACAGTGCAAATAGCTCTCCCGTCTGTTCCCAGCAAGTACAGTGTATTGGACTGAAGTGGAGCTACTGTTCTTCTCAGTTTCCTAAGCAGAGTTGAACTAGATAAGGCCCGTGTGTGTAGGAAGCACAGTTAATGTGTTCTGAGCAAGCTCACTGTTCTGGCCCTATAGGAAACACAGTAGAGTAGAAGAGTGCTCTTTTCTCTAAAGCAGAGTGTGTTTCTTGTAAGGCGAGCTAGCGTTTGTTTCCCAGTCCTAAATGGAGTTGAATCCCATGCAGTTTCTGGTCCTACGAGCAAGAGTTTTTTTATGGTAAGAATAGTCACTATTGCGCTGCCATTGCCATACACAGGACAAATAGCACTGGCGTCTGTTCCCAGCAAGTACAGTGTATTGGACTGAAGAGGATCTACTGCTCTTGTCAGGTTCCTAAGCATAATTGAACTAGATATGGCCGTGTGTAGGAAGCACAGTTCTTTTGTTCTGAGCAAGCTCACTGTTCGAGCCCGTAGGAAACACAGTAGAGTAGAAGAGTGCTCTTTTCTCAAAAGCAGAGTGTGTTTTTTGTAAGGCAAGCTAGCGTTTGTTTCCCAGTCCTAAATGGAGTTGAATCACATGCAGTTTCTGGTCCTACGAGCAAGAGTTGTTTTCTGGTAAGGAAAGTCACTATTGTGCTCCCTTTGCCATACACAGTGCAAATAGCTATCGCGTCTTTTCCCAACAAGTACAGTGTACCGGACTGAAGAGGATCTCCTGTTCTTGTCAGGTTCCTAAGCAGACTTGAACTAGATATGGCACGTGTGTTTAGGAAGCACAGTTATTATGTTCTGAGCAAGCTCACTGTTCTGGTCCTATAGGAAACACAGTAGATTAGAAGAGTGCTCTTTTCTCTAAAGCAGAGTGTGTTTCTTGTAAGGCAAGCTTGCGTTTGTTTCCCAGTCTTAAATGGAGTTGAGTCACATGCAGTTTTTGGTCCTATGAGCAAGAGTTGTTTTCTGGTAAGGAGAGTCACTATTGTGCTCCAAATGCCATACACAGTGCAAATAGCACTCCAGTCTGTTCCCAGCAAGTACAGTGTATTGGACTGAATAGGAGCTACTGTTTCTTGTCATTTTCCTAAGCAGAGTTGAAATAGATATGGTCCATGTGTGTAGGAAGCACATTTCTTTTGTTCTGAGCAAGCTCACTGTTTGGACCCCATAGGAAACACCGTAGAGTAGAAGAGTGTCTTTTCTCAAAAGCAGAGTGTGTTTCTTGTAAGGCGAACTAGCATTTGTTTCCCAGTTCTAAATGGCATTGAATCACATGCAGTTTGTTGTCCTACGAGCAAGAGTTTTTTTCTGGTAAGGAAAGTCACTATTGTGCTCTCATTGCCATACACAGTGCAAAAAGCACATGCGTCTATTCAGAGCAAATACAGTGTATTGGACAGAAGAGGAGCTACAGTTCATGTCAGTTTCCTAAGCAGAGTTTAACTACATATGGTCCGTGTGTGTAGGAAGCACAATTCTTTTGTTCTGAGCAAGCTCACTTTTGGACCCCATAGGAAACACAGCAGAGAAGAAGAGTGCTCTTTTCTCTAAAGCAGAGTGTGTTTCTTGTAAGGCGAGCCAGCGTTTGTTTCCCAGTCCTAAATGGAGTTGAATCACATGCAGTTTGTGGTCCTACGAGCAAGAGTTGTTTTCTGGTAAGGAAAGTCACTATTGTGCTCTCCTTGCCATACACAGTGCAAATAGCACATGCGTCTGTTCCCAGCAAGTACAGTGTATTGGACAGAAGAGGAGCTACTGTTCTTGTCAGTTTCCTAAGCAGAGTTGAACTAGATATGGCCTGTGTGTATAAGAAGCACAGTTCATTTGTACTGAGCAAGCTCACTGTTCTGGCCCTATAGGAAACACAGTAGAGTAGAAGAGTGCTCTTTTCTCAAAAGCAGAGTGTGTTTCTTGTAAAGCGAGCTAGCGTTTGTTTCCCAGTCCTAAATGGAGTGGAATCACATGCAGTTTCTGGTCCTACGAGCAAGAGTTGTTTTCTGGTAGGGAAAGTCACTGTTGCGCTCCCATTGCCATACACAGTGCAAATAGCTCTCCTGTCTGTTCCCAGCAAGTACAGTGTATTGGACTGAAGAGGAGCTACTGTTCTTCTCAGTTTCCTAAGCAGAGTTGAACTAGATAAGGCCCGTGTGTGTAGGAAGCACAGTTAATGTGTTCTGAGCAAGCTCACTGTTCTGGCCCTATAGGAAACACAGTAGAGTAGAAGAGTGCTCTTTTCTCTAAAGCAGAGTGTGTTTCTTGTAAGGCGAGCTAGCGTTTGTTTCCCAGTCCTAAATGGAGTTGAATCCCATGCAGTTTCTGGTCCTACGAGCAAGAGTTTTTTTATGGTAAGAATAGTCACTATTGCGCTGCCATTGCCATACACAGGACAAATAGCACTGGCGTCTGTTCCCAGCAAGTACAGTGTATTGGACTGAAGAGGATCTACTGCTCTTTTCAGGTTCCTAAGCAGAATTGAACGAGATATGGCCGTGTGTGTAGGAAGCACAGTTCTTTTGTTCTGAGCAAGCTCACTGTTTGGACCCCATAGGAAACACAGTAGAGAAGAAGAGTGCTCTTTTCTCTAAAGCAGAGTGTGTTTCTTGTAAGGCGAGCTAGCGTTTGTTTCCCAGTCCTAAATGGAGTTGAATCACATGCAGTTTCTGGTCCTACGAGCAAGAGTTGTTTTCTGGTAAGGAAAGTCACTATTGCGCTCCCTTTGCCATACACAGTGCAAATAGCTATCGCGTCTTTTCCCAACAAGTACAGTGTACCGGACTGAAGAGGATCTCCTGTTCTTGTCAGGTTCCTAAGCAGACTTGAACTAGATATGGCCCGTGTGTTTAGGAAGCACAGTTATTATGTTCTGAGCAAGCTCACTGTTCTGGTCCTATAGGAAACACAGTAGATTAGAAGAGTGCTCTTTTCTCTAAAGCAGAGTGTGTTTCTTGTAAGGCAAGCTTGCGTTTGTTTCCCAGTCTTAAATGGAGTTGAGTCACATGCAGTTTTTGGTCCTACGAGCAAGAGTTGTTTTCTGGTAAGCAGAGTCACTATTGTGCTCCAAATGCCATACACAGTGCAAATAGCACTCCCATCTGTTCCCAGCAAGTACAGCGTATTGGACTGAATAGGAACTACTGTTTCTTGTCAGTTTCCTAAGCAGAGTTGAACTAGATATGGTCCATGTGTGTAGGAAGCACAGTTCTTTTGTTCTGAGCAAGCTCACTGTTTGGACCCCATAGGAAACACAGTAGAGAAGAAGAGTGCTCTTTTCTCTAAAGCAGAGTGTGTTTCTTGTAAGGCGAGCTAGCATTTGTTTCCCAGTCCTAAATGGAGTTGAATCACATGCAGTTTGTGGTCCTACGAGCAAGAGTTGTTTTCTGGTAAGGAAAATCACTATTGCGCTCCCTTTGCCACACACAGTGCAAATATCACTCGTGTCTGTTCCCAGCAAGTAAGGTGTATCGGACTGAAGAGGAGCTACTGTTCTTGTCAGTTTCCTAAGCAGAATTGAACTAGATATGGCCCGTGTGTGGGAAGCACAGTTCTTTTGTTCTGAGCAAGCTCACTGTTCTGGCCCTATAGGAAACACAGTAGAGTAGAAGAGTGCTCTTTTCTCTAAAGCAGAGTGTGTTTCTTGTAAAGAGAGCTAGAGTTTGTTTTTCAGTCCTAAATGGAGTTGAGTCACATGCAGTTTTTTTCCCTACGAGCAAGAGTTGTTTTCTGGTAAGACGAGTCACTATTGTGCTCCAATTGCCGTACACAGTGCAAATAGCACTGGCGTCTGTTCCCAGCACGTACAGTGTATTGGACTGAAGAGGATCTACTGTTCTTGTCAGGTTCCTAATCAGACTTGAACTAGATATGGCCGTGTATGTAGGAAGCACAGTTCTTTTGTTCTGAGCAAGCTCACTTTTCGAGCACATAGGAAACACAGTAGAGTAGAAGAGTGCTCTTTTCTCAAAAGCAGAGTGTGTTTTTTGTAAGGCGAGCTAGCATTTGTTTCCTAGTCCTAAATGGAGTTGAATCACATGCAGTTTCTCGTCCTATGAGCAAGAGTTTTTTTCTGGTAAGGAAAGTCACTATTGCGCTCCCATTGCCATACACAGTGCAAATAGCACTCGTGTCTGTTCCCAGCAAGTAAGGTGTATCGGACTGAAGAGGAGCTACTGTTCTTGTCAGTTTCCTAAGCAGAGTTGAACTAGATATGGCCCGTGTGTGGGAATTACAGTTCTTTGGTTCTCAGCAAGCTCACTGTTCTGGTCCTATAGGAAACACAGTAGAGTAGAAGAGTGTCTTTTCTCAAAAGCAGAGTGTGTTTCTTGTAAGGCGACCTAGCATTTGTTTCCCAGTTCTAAATGGCGTTGAATCACATGCAGTTTGTGGTCCTACGAGCAAGAGTTGTTTTCTGGTAAGGAAAGTCACTATTGTGCTCTCATTGCCATACACAGTGCAAATAGCACATGCGTCTGTTCCCCGCAAGTACAGTGTATTGGACAGAAGAGGGGCTTCTGTTCTTGTCAGTTTCCTAAGCAGAGTTTAACTACATATGGTCCGTGTGTGTAGGAAGCACAGTTCTTTTGTTCTGAGCAAGCTCACTGTTTGGACCCCATAGGAAACACAGTAGAGTAGAAGAGTGCTCTTTTCTCTAAAGCAGAGTGTGTTTCTTGTAAGGCGAGCTAGCGTTTGTTTCCCAGTCCTAAATGGAGTTGAATCATATGCAGTTTCTGGTCCTACGAGCAAGAGTTGTTTTCTGGTAAAGAAAGTCACTATTGCGCTCCCATTGCCCTACACAGTGCAAATAGCACTCCCGTCTGTTCCCAGCAAGTACAGTGTATTGGACTGAAGAGGGGCTACTGTTCTTGTCAGTTTCCTAAGCAGAGTTGAACTAGATAAGGCCCGTGTGTGTAGGAAGCACAGTTATTATGTTCTGAGCAAGCTCACTGTTCTGGCCCTATAGGAAACACAGTAGAGTAGAAGAGTGCTCTTTTCTCTAAAGCAGAGTGTGTTTCTTGTAAGGCGAGCTCACGTTTGTTTCCCAGTCTTAAATGGAGTTGAGTCACATGCACTTTTTGGTACTACAAGCAAGAGTTGTTTTCTGGTAAGAAGAGTCACTATTGTGCTCCAAATGCCATACACAGTGCAAATAGCACTCCCGTCTGTTCCCAGCAAGTACAGTGTATTGGACTGAATTGGAGCTACTGTTCTTGTCAGTTTCCTAAGCAGAGTTGAACTAGATATGGTCCATGTGTGTAGGAAGCACATTTCTTTTGTTCTGAGCAAGCTCACTGTTTGGACCCCATAGGAAACACCGTAGAATAGAAGAGTGCTCTTTTCTCAAAAGCAGAGTGTGTTTCTTGTAAGGCGAGCTAGCATTTGTTTCCCAGTTCTAAATGGCGTTGAATCCCATGCAGTTTCTGGTCCTACGAGCAAGAGTTGTTTTCTGGTAAGGAAAGTCACTATTGCGCTCTCATTGCCATACACAGTGCAAATAGCACTGGCGTCTGTTCCCAGCAAGTACAGTGTATTGGATTGAAGAGGAGCTACTGTTCTTGTCAGGATCCTAAGCAGAATTCAACTAGATATGACCGTGTGTGTAGGAAGCACAGTGCTTTTGTTCTGAGCAAGCTCACTCTTCTGTCCCTATAGGAAACACAGTAGAGTAGAAGAGTGCTCTTTTCTCTAAAGCAGAGTGTGTTTCTTGTAAGGCGAGCTAGCGTTTGTTTCCACGTCCTAAATGGAGTGAGTCACTTGCAGTTTTTTGTCCTACGAGCAAGAGTTGCGTTCTGGTAAGGAAAGTCACTATTGCGCTCCCATTGCTATACACAGTGCAAATAGCACTCGCGTCTGTTCCCAGCAAGTAAAGTGTATTGGACTGAATAGGTGCTACTGTTTTTGTCAGTTTCCTAAGCAGAGTTGAGCTAGATATGGTCCGTGTGTGTCGGAAGCACAATTCTTCTGTTCTGAGCAAGCTCACTGTTTGGACCCCATAGGATACACAGTAGTGTAGAAGAGTGCTATTTTCTCTAAAGCAGATTGTGTTTCTTGTAAGGAGAGCTAGCGTTTGTTTCCCAGTTCTAAATGGAGTTGAATCCCATGCAGTTTCTGATACAACGAGCAAGAGTTGTTTTCTGGTAAGAAGAGTCACTATTGCGCTGCCATTGCCATAGACAGGACAAATAGCACTGGCGTCTGTTCGCAGCAAGTGCAGTGTATTGGACTGAAGAGGATATACTGTTCTTGTCAGGTTCCTAAGCAGACGTGAACTAGATATGGCCGTGTGTGTAGGAAGCACAGTTTATTTGTTCTGAGCAAGCTCACTGTTCGGACCCCATAGGAAACACAGTAGAGTAGAAGAGTGCTCTTTTCTCAAAAGCAGAGTGTGTTTCTTGTAAGGCAAGCTAGCGTTTGTTTCCAATCCTAAATGGAGTTGAATCACATGCAGTTTCTGGTCCTACAAGCAAGAGTTGTTTTCTGGTAAGGAAAGTCACTATTGCGCTCCCATTGCCATACACAGTGCAAATAGCCCTCCCGTCTGTTCCCAGCAAGTACAGTGTATTGGACTGAAGAGGAGCTACTGTTCTTCTCAGTTTCCTAAGCAGACTTGAACTAGTTATGGCCCGTGTGTGTAGGAAGCACAGTTCTTTTTTTCTGAGCAAGCTCACTGTTCTGGCCCTATAAGAAAAACAGTAGAGTAGAAGAGAGCTCTTTTCTCAAAAGCAGAGTGTGTTTCTTGTAAAGCAAGCTAGAGTTTGTTTCCCAGTCCTAAATGGAGATGAATCACATGCAGTTTCTGGTCCTACAAGCAAGAGTTGTTTTATGGTAAGAAGAGTCACTATTGCGCTGCCATTGCCATACACAGGACAAATAGCACTGGCGTCTGTTCCCAGCAAGTACAGTGTATTGGACTGAAGAGGATCTACTGTTCTTGTCAGGTTCCTAAGCAGAATTGAACTAGATATGGCCGTGTGTGTAGGAAGCACAGTTCTTTTGTTCTGAGCAAGCTCACTGTTCGGACCCCATAGGAAACACAGTAGAGTAGAAGAGTGCTCTTTTCTCAAAAGCAGAGTGTGTTTCTTGTAAGGCGAGCTAGCGTTTGTTTCCCAGTCCTAAATGGAGTTGAGTCACAGGCAGTTTCTTGTCCTACAAGCAAGAGTTGTTTTCTGGTAAGGAAAGTCACTATTGCGTTCCCATTGCCATTGCAGTGCAAATAGCACTCACGTGTGTTCCCAGCAAGTACAGTGTATCAGACTGAAGAGGAGCTACTGTTCTTGTCAGTTTTCTAAGCAGAGTTGAACTAGATATGGCCCGTGTGTGTATGAAGCACAGTTCTTATGTTCTGAGCAAGCTCATTGTTCTGGCACTATAGGAAACACAGTAGAGTAGAAGAGTGCTCTTTTGTCAAAAGCAGAGTGTGTTGCTTGTAAGGTGAGCTAGCGTTTGTTTCCTAGTCCTAAATGGAGTTGAGTCACATGCAGTTTCTGGTCCTACGAGCAAGAGTTGTTTTCTGGTAAGGAAAGTCACTATTGCGCTCCCATTGCCACACAGGGCAAATAGCACTCGCGTCTTTTCCCAGCAAGTACAGTGTATTGGACTGAATAGGAGCTACTGTTCTTGTCAGTTTCCTAAGCAGAGTTGAACTACATATGGTCCGTGTGTGTAGGAAGCACAGTTCTTTTGTTCTGAATAAGCTCACTGTTTGGACCCCACAGGAAACACAGTAGAGTAGAAGAGTGCTCTTTTCTCTAAAGCAGAGTGTGTTTCTTGTAAGGTGAGCTAGCGTTTGTTTCCCAGTCCTAAATGGAGTGGAAATACATGCAGTTTCTGGTCCTACGAGCAAGAGATGTTTTATGGTAAGAATTGTCACTATTGCGCTGCCATTGCCATACACAGGACAAATAGCGCTGGCGTCTGTTCCCAGCAAGTACAGTGTATTGGACTGAAGAGGATCTACTGTTCTTGTCTGGCTCCTAAGCAGAATTGAACTAGATATGGCCGTGTGTGTAGGAAGCACAGTTCATTTATTCTGAGCAAGATCACTGTTCGGACCCGATAGGAAACACAGTAGAGTAGAAGAGTGCTCTTTACTCAAAAGCAGAGTGTGTTTCTTGTAAGGCGAGCTAGCGTTTGTTTCCCAGTCCTAAATGGAGTTGAATCACATGCAGTTTCTGGTCCTACGAGCAAGAGTTGTTTTCTGGTAAGGAAAGTCACTATAGTGCTCCTATTGCCATACACAGTGCAAATAGCACTCGCGTCTGTTCCTAGCAAGTACAGTGTATTGGACTGAATAGGTGCTACTTTTCTTGTCAGTTTCCTAAGCAGAGTTGAACTAGATATGATCCGTGTGTGTAGGAAGCACAGTTCTTTTGTTCTGAGCAAGCTCACTGTTTGGACCCCACAGGAAACACAGTAGAGTAGAAGAGTGCTCTTTTCTCTAAAGCAGAGTGTGTTTCTTGTAAGGCGAGCTAGCGTTTGTTTCCCAGTCCTAAATGGAGTGGAAATACATGCAGTTTCTGGTCCTACGAGCAAGAGATGTTTTATGGTAAGAATAGTCACTATTGCGCTGCCATTGCCATACACAGGACAAATAGCGCTGGCTTCTGTTCCCAGCAAGTACAGTGTAATGGACTGAAGAGGATCTCCTGTTCTTGTCTGGCTCCTAAGCAGAATTGAACTAGAAATGGCCGTGTGTGTAGGAAGCACAGTTCATTTGTTCTGAGCAAGATCACTGTTCGGACCCGATAGGAAACACAGTAGAGTAGAAGAGTGCTCTTTACTCAAAAGCAGAGTGTGTTTCTTGTAAGGCGAGCTAGCGTTTGTTTCCCAGTCCTAAATGGAGTTGAATCACATGCAGTTTCTGGTCCTACGAGCAAGAGTTGTTTTCTGGTAAGGAAAGTCACTATTGTGCTCCTATTGCCATACACAGTGCAAATAGCCCTCGCGTCTGTTCCTAGCATGTACAGTGTATTGGACTGAATAGGTGCTACTGTTCTTGTCAGTTTCCTAAGCAGAGTTCAACTAGATATGATCCGTGTGTGTAGGAAGCACAGTTCTTTTGTTCTGAGCAAGCTCACTGTTTGGACCCCATAGGAAACATAGTAGAGTAGAAGAGAGCTCTTTTCTATAAAGCAGAGTGTGTTTCTTGTAAGGCGAGCTAGCGTTTGTTTCCCAGTCCTAAATGGTGTGGAATCACATGCAGTTTCTGGTCCTACGACCAAGAGTTGTTTTCTGGTAAGGAAAGTTGTTTCTGGAGAATTTCTTTTCAGCTCCCGCCACCAAGTCCCGCCAGTCCCAGAGCCCACTTGTAAAATAAACACAGAGACTCTTACATTATTTAAACTGCTTGGCCATTAGCTCAGGCCTGTTATTGTCTAGCTCTTACTCTTATATTTAGCCCATTTCTATTAATCTTTACTTTGCCACATGGCTCGTGGCTTACCGGGACCTTCCCACGTGGCTTGTCATGGTGGCGGCTGGCAGTGTCTCTCTGACTCAGCCTTCCACTTCCCAGAATTCTTCTCCTTGTCCCGCCTATACTTACTGCCTAGCCAATGGCCAATCAGTGATTTATTTACTGACCAATCAACAACACATTTGACATACAGACCATCCCACAGCACTTCCCCTTTTCTTTTCTTAAAAAGGAAGGTTTTAACCTTTACACATCTCCAAAGTCAGCTTGGTATATTTGGGAATTTGGGCGTAGCTTCTATTACTACTTCCTGCTGGATTGGGGCGCTGTATCTTATGGGGATACAAAGAAAATTTTTAGGATTATGGAATAGTCCATGAGAGTGTATCCTCTGAGCCAGTTGCCTTCAAACCATTCTGGATGTTGGATCATCTCAGCCATGGGGTCATCGGAGACCTTTCAGGGGGTCTTGGCCGGTCAAACTGCATGTATCTTAATCTGGAACAAATCCTTAGCCTCTGGCTTTCTGTGGAAACAAAAGAGACTCTTTTCCAAAGCAACATATCCTTACATCCAAACTTTGAAGTCAAGGTACCTTTAAAATATACATTTTGGCATAACTCAACAGCTTTTATAATCAAATGTTTTTCTTCAATTATGAATATCAAAGAGAACATAATCCAGATTCTCTTTGTGGTAGCCATCTTTACGTGGTTTTTTTTTATATTAGCTTGAACCTATTGCTTTAAACTGCAGCCTCCTAAGCCTGAAACGGCGCTGGCGCTGTGGCTGCTGGCTCCGCCCAGTTCAGCTTCCCAAAATGGAGGCAGTACGTTTTCTGCCAGCTCTGGGAGCCATCAACTCTCAGAAATAGTGGGTCTATGCTTCTATCAAAGCAGCGTGTAGCCCAGAAACCTTTTTGTTTTGTTTTGTTTTGTTTTGTACTAGCAAAGGCTAAATCCACCACACAGCTTAATGTGCCACTTGCAGAGGCCTCATTCCCGCCATACTGCAGATTGAGCATGCACGCCAGGAACCCGCCATAGTAGCTCAAACACGCAGGCTGCCGCTAGCTTGAAAGAGACAACTAGGAGCTGTTTTTAGCTCTGTTTTATAATCTTTTTTCTAAGTTTTTAGGTGGAAACTCTTGCCACCATGTTGGACGCCATTTGTTGCTGGAGAATTTCTCTCCAGCTCCCACCACCAAGTCCCGCCAGTCCCAGAGCCCACTTATAAAATAAACACACAGACTCTTACATTATTTAAACTGCTTGGCCATTAGCTCAGGCCTGTTATTGTCTAGCACTTACTCTTATATTTAGCCCATTTCTATTAATCTTTACTTTGCCACATGGCTCGTGGCTTACCGGGACCTTCCCACGCGGCTTGTCATGGTGGCGGCTGGCAGTGTCTCTCTGACTCAGCCTTCCACTTCCCAGAAATCTTCTCCTTGTCCCGCCTATACTTTCTGCCTAGCCAATGGCAAATCAGTGATTTATTTACTGACCAATCAACAACACATTTGACATACAGACCATCCCACAGCAGAAAGTCACTATTGCGCTCCCATTGACATACACAGTGCAAATAGCACATGTGTCTGTTCCCAGCAAGTACAGTGTATTGGACTGAAGAGGAGCTACTGTTCTTGTCAGTTTCCTAAGCAGAGTTGAACTAGATATGGCCCGTGTGTGTAGGAAGCACAGTTCTTATGTTCTGAGCAAGCTCACTGTTCTGGCCCTATAGGAAACACAGTAGAGTAGGAGAGTGCTCTTTTCTCTAAAGCAGAGTGTGTTTCTTGTAAGGCGAGCTAGCGTTTGTTGCCTAGTCCTAAATGGAGT